>NW_016853133.1:0-962 GCF_001698545.2 Rhinopithecus bieti | reverse complement strand
CCCTTTCCTTTCTCGGAGTCTCACTGTGTTGCCCAGGCTGGAGTACAGTGGCACCATCTCAGCTCACTGCAGCCTCCACCTTCCAGGTTTGAGTGATCCTTCTGCTTCAGCTTCCCGAGTAGCTAGGATTACAAGCATGTGCCACCATGCCCAGCTAATTTTTGTATTTTTAGTAGAGACAGGGTTTCACCATGTTGGACAGGCTGGTCTTGAACTCCTGACCTCAAGTAGTCTGCCCACCTCGGCCTCCCAAAGTGCTGGGATTAAAGGCGTGAGCCACTGCACCCGGCCAAATTTATTTCATTTTAAATCTAAAGGTTGATTTTATTTTAAATCAATTTCTATTGATTTACCCTAAAAATGATTGATCCTTCAAAGCAATTATTTAAAGCAATTAATAGTTTTAAGACATAATGTATTTGTAGCTCGTGTCAAAGTTAAATGATTGACAGCAATAGAACAAAAGATTGGAGAGAAAAAAATCAGGAGACTACTGTTTTCAGTATTCTTATGTGTAATGAGCACTGTATTATTTGAAGATAGACATCATAGTCAAACCACTGAAAACCAAAGGTAAAGAGATATCGTGAAGGCAGATAGAGTAAAAAAAAATACGGAGAAAAACAGATTAAGGTAGAGCTATTTAAAAACAAGGAATTAGGAATACAAACCTCAGATATTATTTTATCTGAGATAGTATGGATTGGAAAGACCCCATCTGTAACTTCAAGAGTATTGGGTGTGTTCTGGTTCTTAAGATGGATAAGGGGGTCATAGGTGTTTCATTTATTATGCATCATGGCCTTGAACGTAATATATAAACATTCTTTTGGATATATTTTTATATTAAAATTTTAAAGGTTAATTTTATACCTCTCACCAAGGAAATATATTCTATATCCGGAAAGGCTGGTCTGAAGTGCAGAGGTGGGTTCCACCAGCCACTGCAAAAAGACCTGAAA
>NW_016853132.1:0-909 GCF_001698545.2 Rhinopithecus bieti | reverse complement strand
ACATATTATGTGGTCAATTTTATAATAAGTGCAATGAGGTGTTGAGAAGAATGTATATTCTGTTAATTTGGGGTGTAGAGTTTTGTAGATGTCTATTAGGTCTGCTTGGTCCAGAGCTGAGTTCAATTCCTGGATATCCTTGTTAACCTTCTGTCTCATTGATCTGTCTAATATTGACAGTGGCATGCTAAAGTCTCCCATTATTATTGTGTGGGAGTCTAAGTCTCTTTTTATGTCTCTAAGGACTTGCTTTATGAATCTGGCTGCTCCTGTGTTGGGTGCATACATATTTAGGATAGTTAGTTCTTCTTGGTGAATTGATCCCTTTACCATTATGTAATGGCCTTCTTTGTCTCTTTTGATCTTTGTTGGTTTAAAGTCTGTTTTATCAGAGACAAGGATTGCAACTCCTGCTTTTTTTTTTGGTTCCATTTCCTTGGTAGATCTTCCTCCATCCCTTTATTTTGAGCCTATGTGCGTCTTCGTATGTGAGATGGATCTCCTGAAGACAGCACACCTGTGGGTCTTGACTCTTTATCCAATTCGCCAGTCTGTGTCTTTTAGTTGGGGTATTTAGCTCATTTACATTTAAGGTTAATATTGTTATGTTTGAATTTGATCCCATCATTATGATGTTAGCTGGTTATTTTGCCTGTTAATTGATGCAGTTTCTTCATAGCATTGATGGTCTTTACCATTTGGCATGTTTTTGCAGTCGCTAGTACTGGTTGTTCCTTTCCACGTTTAGTGCTTCCTTTGGGAACTCTTGTAAGGCAGGCCTGGTGATGACAAAATCTCTTGGCATTTGCTTGTCTGTAAAGGATTTTATTTCTCCTTCACTTATGAAGCTTAGCTTGGCCGGATATGAGATTCTGATTGTTGAAAATTCTATCTGATGGTTGACAATTC
>NW_016853131.1:0-1570 GCF_001698545.2 Rhinopithecus bieti | reverse complement strand
TTCCCTTTAAAACCTTTTCAATACTGGACATGCATTTTTTTTTTTTTTTACTCTTTAGTCATCTTCTATACTACTCTTCTACTTAAAATAGGATTTTAGAGTTATAGAATTTTTAGAGTAGGGAAAGAGGTCTTTTGAGATCATGTTTTTCTTTCTGACAATGCTATTTTTTTCTTTTTTAAGCGTGAGAATGTTTGCCAAGTGAAATCTTACAGGAATGACCCATGTATAAAACAGCTAAAAATGGTGGTGATTTGATGTGTGCTGGTAATTAGGAACTCAAACTCTGGAGTCAGACTACCTGGACTTAGAATAACCTGACTCTGCTTCCTACCTGTGTAGCTGCTAAGCTCCAGTTTCCTCATCTGTGAAGTTGGAGTAATACTAGTACCTCCATCATAGACTTTGTAGGAATTTTAAATAAGATACTATGTATAAAACTGCTTAGTACAGTGCTCCATCAATGTTAGTTTGGTTAATCTGGTTAAAGCAAAGTTGGGTAGGGGGTTATTCTAGCAGCTGTAGATGCCTAGTCCCTACCTTATCCCATGTGGTGGCTCCTGAGATGGCTTCCTAGAACCTTATATAGATGCAGTTTGAAAATCTCTAACCTTGGCTGGGCGCGGTGGCTCAATCTGTAATCCCTGGACTTTGGGAGGCTGAGGCAGGCAGATCATTTGAGGTCAGGAGTTCAAGGCCAGCCTGGCCAACATGGTGAAACTCTCTACTAAAAATGCAAAAATTAGCTGGGTGTCATAGTGCATGCCTGTAATCCCAGCTACCTGGCAGGCTGAAGCAGGAGAAACGCTCGAACGCTGGAGGGAGAGGTTGCAGTGAGTCAAGAGCACGCCACTGCACTCTGGCCTGGGCAACAGAGCGAGAATCTCTCAAAAAAAAAAAAAAAAAAATCTCTAATCTGATTCATCCTCCTAAATTTGCAGATGGGCTTTAGATTGTAGAATAACATTTTAAAGGTTCTGGCCAATTTCTTCTGCTCTAGTTCCACACAACCATTATTGCTGAATTAGCCACATAACCATGCCTAGAGGCTATAGCTTCCCTCTAGGTGGTATCTGAGAAATGGAATGTAAAACATTGAATTAGAAGGAAGTTTAATATTTTAAAAATTATAAAGGAGTCAATAAAATAGAGTACGTTTATGATGTATATAATGCTTAGTAAAAATTGATCAGATAGATGGACTGAGTGAGTGCGTTCTTAAATATATTCTTTTGTTGTTTATGCTTATAAATCTAATTTTGATAAATCTTTTAAAAAGTATATAATCTCCAGTTGGAAGTTCTAAAAGCTTGATAGTTCCTTAGGATAACTACTTAATTTATCTTATGATAGAACTATAATTTACAGCAAGTGTGGGCCTTCTGCCACCAAATCTTAGATTTATTCTTCAAATGGTGATGGAAATCTCAATTTTTATAGCAAATGATGTGTGAAACATAATCAAAAATATGATGTTGGATATATATTGGTAATAAATAGCTTGTTACTGGCAATTCTTGTGAAATGTGATTTAAATAATAAATTTATTATTTTTTATTTTTAATTAATT
>NW_016853130.1:0-819 GCF_001698545.2 Rhinopithecus bieti | reverse complement strand
TGCAATAGCTAAGATATCTTAACACATTAGGAATAATTTTTGCAAAGTTATATGACATGAGGAAAGATGATATATTTCTCACCATATTTTTGGGTTTGAAATTTTTTTAAAGCCCCAGACATTCAAAGCATTTGAAAATTGACACATTTCTTGCTGATATGTATGTGACTTTCCAAGTATTGCTCTGGTAAAGGAATAGACTTGTATGTATCAAACTCATCCAGGGCAATGAGGTCTAGGAAGTCACAGACCAAGCTATCTAATGAGCATTTCTTCCCTTAAGAACTGTTGTTCTAGAAATGCAGAGAAATGCAATATAGTAGAAGCATTTCTGTGTTTCCAGTACCTCACTGTGGATTTTACTCTGGAACATGTGTACAAAATACAAAGCCATTACCTTCACTTCTGGCTGGACACTGCTGAAATAACATGGGGACTAACCAGTTAATGATGAAGAGCAGCTTGAAGTACAGCTCATCGTGCCAGAGCTAACAACAGCAGGGTGCAGTATCCCTGCCAGAATGTCCTTGAGCTTTACTGTTGATGGCTTTATGGGTGAAGTGACCTTGAGGCAAAATCTCTTTGGCAATTCAGTTAAGTCTTATTGCATTTACTAGAGCAAATACAGTGAAGGCAATGATCCAGGAGTGTTTAAAAGCCCTAAAATTATTGAAAACCACTGTTCAGTAGGACAGTGTTTTAACCTGCTAACTGTGTTGTGTTCCAATCAAAGTTTCAATGAACCATTCTGTCCAGTTCCTAGAGAAAACTGATGTGAATGAATCATATCCAACATAAGAATTATCTGAAAAGTAAGTA
>NW_016853129.1:0-809 GCF_001698545.2 Rhinopithecus bieti | reverse complement strand
GTAAAGTAATATATTCGCAGAGTCAGGATTTTCATGTAGACATCTTTGGAGAGCTGTTTTCTGCCTACCCCAAAAGGTATTTATTTTATTTCTTTTTTATTTCAGATAATTTCTGACCCTTCCTTCCCCACTCTCATCCACTAGCAAGTAATCATTATTAGCCAAATAGTGTATATCCTCCCAGATTATTTTACATATATGTTTACACAGATAGGTAGATACTTATCACATCATGGAATCATACATTCTGTTATTATTCTTAAATTTTCCTTGAAATATATACTCTGAATATTTTACAGAATTTTGTATAGTCCTCCTGTAGGTTTATGAACACAGTTTTAATTTGACGGTTGCTGCCAAATTGCTCACAAAATGTTGTAAAATTAGAAACCCACCTCCTGTGTCTGAGGGTAGTTTTTTCTTCACAATTTTGTAAAGGTTGGACATTATTATTCATTATAATATTTGTTTTTTTTTTTTTTTTGAGACGGAGTCTCGCTTTGTCACCCAGGCTGGAGTGCAGTGGCCAGATCTCAGCTCACTGCAAGCTCCGCCTCCCGGGTTCACGCTATTCTCCTGCCTCAGCCTCCCGAGTAGCTGGGACTACAGGCGCCCACCACCTTGCCCGGCGTTTTTTTTGTATTTTTTTTAGTAGAGACGGGGTTTCACCGTGTTAGCCAGGATGGTCTCGATCTCCTGACCTCGTGATCCGCCCGTCTCGGCCTCCCAAAGTGCTGGGATTACAGGCTTGAGCCACCGCGCCCGGCCCATTATAATATTTGTAAAATTGGAAAAATATCTGCAAAGGT
>NW_016853128.1:0-816 GCF_001698545.2 Rhinopithecus bieti | reverse complement strand
CTAAAATCTACATTAAAATCTAAAATTTTAAATCTAAAAACTACATTAAAATCTTAAAAAATCTAAATATAAAAACTAATTTATAAACTACTACAGTGTCAAATAAACTCTCAAATTCAAGCTTATAACTACCTTTATATACAGGATCAAAATTGATATGATCTGACGTAACCTTCCCAAGGGCATTCTCTGCTTCTACCCAGACTTCAATGTTGACAAAATACACAGTAGAATAATCAACAGTGCATGAGGTGGGGGTGTCACGTTTTGCTTTGCAATCAGCAAACTTGTGTGTTGCCCTAAATACAAAAAATTGAAGAATCAGTCATTAAAAACACATCTGAAAAAATCAGAGTGAAAAAAATTACTTGCAAAGAATTTGATGAAAGACTTAGATTGTTGTAGCAAACTTTGCAATAAATTGTTGATCACTAACAAAACTTCTTAAAAATTAACCTTTCTTTAAAATTGACTTTGATCTGTATCTTAAGACATAAAATTATTTTCAAATTTGTAGTCTAAAATATTGTGCTTTAAAATTTTATGCTCCATCCCCACTGATTCCTCTCCAAAATTATCTATTTCGTTGTGATCCCAGTGCTGTTTTTTCTTTTCCTAAAACAGAACCCTTACTGTACCAGAAATTTCTTTAAGCACAATATGCTAGGTGACAGGAGGTTGGGGTAAGAATTTCTATCACCCCTGAGCCTTTAGTCTGAGAGCTAAAATCTCTTAGCCTTTTTCTAGTCAAACTTAGGCAACTACTTTCTGATTTCTATCACTATGGAAAGTTCCAAGAAATATTACTATATTTAT
>NW_016853127.1:0-1478 GCF_001698545.2 Rhinopithecus bieti | reverse complement strand
GTTGTTGCTTTTAGAGATGGGGCCTCACTCTGTTGCCCAGGCTGAAGTGCAGTGGCATGATCATGGCTCACTGCAACTCCAACTCCTGAGTTCAAGTGATCCTCCTACCTCAGCTTCATGAGTAGTTGGGACTACATGTGCTCACCATAGCTCCCAGCCAATTTTTAAATTTTATGTTTTGTGAAAAACAGGATCTCGCTCTGTCACCCAGGCTGGTGTGATCATAGCTTACTGGAGCCTCCAACTCTTGAGTTCAAGCGATCCTCCCACCTTAGCCTCCTGAGTAGTTAGGACTATAGGTGCACACCACAGCTCCTAGCTAATTTTTTAATTTTAGGTTTTTTTTTTTTGTTTTTTTTTTTTTGAGACGGAGTCTCGCTCTATCGCCCAGGCTGGAGTGCAGTGGCCGGATCTCAGCTCACTGCAAGCTCCACCTCCTGGGTTTACGCCATTCTCCTGCCTCAGCCTCCCGAGTAGCTGGGATTACAGGCGCCCGCCACCTCGCCCGGCTAGTTTTTTTTTTTTTTGTATTTTTTAGTAGAGACGGGGTTTCACGGTGTTAGCCAGGATGGTCTCAATCTCCTGACCTCGTGATCCGCCGTCTCGGCCTCCCAAAGTGCTGGGATTACAGGCTTGAGCCACCGCGCCCGGCCTAATTTTAGGTTTTATAAAAACAGGATCTTGCTCTGTCACCCAGGCTGGTGTGATCATAGCTCACTGCAGCCTCCACCTCCTCAGCTCAAGTGATCCTCCTGCCTCGGCCTCCCAAGTAGCTGGGACTACAGGTGTGCCCCACCATGCCCAACTTTTTAAAATTTCTTGTAGAGATGGGGTCTTACTATGTGGCCCAGGCTGGTCTCCAACTCCTGGCCTCAGGCAATCCTCCCACGTCAGCCTCCCAAAGTGTTGAGATTATAGGTGTGATCATTGCACCCAGTCTCACTCCTATTAACTAGGAAAATTAAATAGGGGTGTGGGGATTCCTTTGGAGTTCAAAACATTTTGACCTCACAAAGTTCTGATTTTCCACAGGTGAATTATTTCAGGGTAACCAGTACAGGTGTGATTCTTCACATTTGCACATGCAACAAATTTTATCACAAGAGTTTGATTTTGTGTTGCTTTTTAAAACCACCATTTTCCCCTAGTGGATGATACATGGTTTGGTACAACCAAATTTACAAAATAACATTTGTTGGCCGGGTGCCGTGGCTCAAGCCTGTAATCCCAGCACTTTGGGAGGCTGAGACGGGCGGATCACGAGGTCAGGAGATCGAGACCATCCTGGCTAACACGGTGAAACCCTGTCTCTACTAAAAAATACAAAAAACTAGCTGGGTGACGTGGCGGGCTCCTGTAGTCCCAGCTACTTGGGAGGCTGAGGCAGGAGAATGCCGTAAACCCAGGAGGCGGAGCTTGCAGTGAGCTGAGATCCGGCCACTGCACTCCAGCCTGGGCGGCAGAGCGAGACTCGGTCT
>NW_016853126.1:0-1813 GCF_001698545.2 Rhinopithecus bieti | reverse complement strand
GGTAGGGCTGGTGGGGAGGGGAAGGAGCCCAAACTCTCCGGGAGCACGGGGTGGCGGGGGAGGGGAGAGGATGGGGGGTGCTTCCCTCTTTGCGTCCCAAACAAAGTGTCACAAAGAGCTCGGCCCGCGGCAGCAGCGGAGGCGGCTGTAACTCAGCTTTTGTTCTCCTGGCCGGGGGTAGCTGAGCCTTGGCCTCCCTATCTCCCAACCCTGCCCCCCATCATCCTTCTGGCTTATCTTCCCGGGGAGGGGTCTGAGGTGCTGCTGGAAAAACCTCTCGGGCAGGATTGCAGGTCCTACCCTACTTAGCAATCTATTTCTGGGAGGGGGATTTTCCCAGAGGCTCCCTTGATCACCCCTACGTCCCAGTCTGAGGACTGAGGCTCACGTGGGTGCTGAGACTGACTTTTCTAGGGTCAGCTCTACTTAAGGGGACTTAGGGCTGGCTACATGCCCCCCGTTCCCAAACCCAGGTCCTCCAGAACTTTCAAAATCAAAATCGGGGTTGCGTTAGGACATGCCTCTGGGATAAGATTCCCCATGGTGGGATGGCAGCAGGTGAGCAGGTGTGCCTTCTTCTTGCTTCCTGCTGTACCTTTGGAGTCCATGGCTGAGGTTCCATGTCTCCAACTCAGGAGAGTGAGGACACAGGGAAGGAGGCTTTACCAAGAATTCAGTCTAAAAAGGCTGGTGAGCTGCAAAGTGGAGTGGGTTTGGAGGAGCTATCTGAGCAGTGAGGTTCAGAGGGCCATGAAGAGGAGACCATAAAAGTGAACTACTGGTGTGTCTGTGTGATCAAGGTAGTCTTGACTGTAGACCGCCCTAGAAGCTCCCTTTCCTTTTAACCCCATCTAGTGCAGTGGTAATCATAATTATTAGCAGATTTGGGAGGTGTAGGACTCTCAAGAGGGAAAACTGTCGTGTTAGAGGTGACCAGAGGCAGTTACAACTGGACCCTAGAAGTCCTGAACCCTTACTCCTTACACTTTGATCCTAAAAACTTTTGAATCACAAGACTTGAGGGACAGTCTTTGTGTTCCATTTAGCAAATACTTCTATGTACCTGTTCTTGTTGTTTCTAAGTCTTTTCACCAACCATTCTATCCTTCTCTACTGAGTAAGGTTTAGTGATCCACACTCACTTCCCTACCAGCTGCCCCAGCATGTAAGGATAATTGGCCTGTTGCTTTTGAAAGGTTTCTGATACCTATCCCTGGCCCTTCATCCTTATAGAATCCAAATAAGGGCAAGATAACCCCTGATTCCCAGTGGGGGTGGAAAGTAGGTCAGTGCTGCTGTCTGGCCAAGTCTTGAGGATGGTGTTTAAGGCCTGACTATAGAAAACTCTGTGATTATTGTCCAGGGCAATATATGCATGACCTCGGTTCCAAGGCAGTTCATAGTATCCCAGTCCCTGTCAGTTCTTTCCCCTACTGAGCAAAAATCATAGGATCAGGTATCTGGAACCTGGTTTGATACGGAGATGATTCAGGAGATCTTGATTGGGCCTAGGAAGGTATCTCAGTGAGTTTTGTTGATTTTAGGCCACCTTCTGGGGAAACTTTCCCTGCTGGGGAATTCAGCTTCAGTTTGGGCCTTCTTGTATATCACTCTATTTCTGTTCTGGAAACTGCTATGTGCAAAGTGGTTTATTGTTGTTTTGTTTTGGGATAGGAAGCTTTGCCCTATTCCCACTCTTCTTGCCTCAGATATGAGGCCAGCTTCCTATGAGATTTTGCTGGCTATCCTACAGAGAGTTTTAGGGGCCCTAGAATCTTCTCAGAATGAGAGTATGTGCCCATAGGTTAGTCAG
>NW_016853125.1:0-909 GCF_001698545.2 Rhinopithecus bieti | reverse complement strand
GTTCAACAGCAAGAATTTATAAGGAAGTTAAACAATTCAACAAGTTAAAAAACAACCCCATTAAAAAGTGGGCAAAGGACATACGTCCTTCCAAAGGAAGATATACACATGGCCAACAAGCACATGACAAAATACTCAACATCACTAATAATCAGAGAACTGCAAATCAAAACTACAGTGAGATATCATCTCATACCAGTCAAAATGGATATTATTAAAAAGCCAAAAAAAAAATAACAGATGTTGGTCAGACTGCAGAGAAAAGAGAACAGTTATATACTACTGGTGGGAATGTAAGTTAGTTCAGCCATATGGAATGTAGTTTGGAGATTTCTCAAAGAACTAAATGCAGAACTATCATTCGATTTCACTACTGGGTATGTACCCAATGGAAAACAAATTGTTTTACCAAAAAGACACACGTGCTCATATGTCCATTCCTGCACTTTTCACAATAGTAAAGACACAGAACCAACCAATGATGTGTCACATAAAGAAAATGTGGTATATATACACCATGAAATGCTTTGCAGCCATTAAAAAAGTCATGTCTTTGTAGCAACATAGATGTGGCTGGAGGCCATTATCTGGAGAGAATTAATGCAGCAACAGAAAACCAAATACCACATGTTCTCATATAAAAGTGGGACACAAAGATGGAAACAGTACACATAGAATTACTATAGAGGGTAGAGAGATATAAAGGCAAGGGCTGAAAAACTACATACCGGGTATTAGTCTCACTACCTGGTTGACGGCATTATTTGTACCCTAAACTTCAGCATCACACAATATACCCATGTAACAAACGTGAACGTGCACTTCCTGAATCTAAAAGTTGAAATATTTTTTTAAAAAGAAGGCATTTAATATGGTATCATTTTAAAATCAGACAATCAATGGTCATAA
>NW_016853124.1:0-1726 GCF_001698545.2 Rhinopithecus bieti | reverse complement strand
AGCCTTGTCGTATAGTTTGAAGTCAGGTAGTGTGATACTCCAGGTTTGTTCTTTTTGCTTAGGATTGTCTCAGCTATACAATCTCTTTCTTAGTTCCATATGAAATTTAAAGTAGTTTTTTTTAATTCTGTGAAAAAATTCAATGGTAGCTTGATGGGATTAGCACTGAATCTATAAATTACTTTGGGCAGTATGGCCATCACATGATATTGATTCTTCCTATCCATGAGCATGGAAGATTTTCCCGTTTGTTGGTGCCCTCTCTTATTTCGTTGAGCAGTGGTTTGTAGTTCTCCTTGAAGAGATCTTTCATATCCCTTGTAAGTTGTATTCCTAGGTATTTTATTCTCTTTGTAGCAATTGTGAATGGGAGTTCATTCATGATTTGGCTCTCTATTTGTCTACTATTGGTGTATAGGAGTGGTGGTGATTTTTGCACATTGATTTTGTATCCTGAGACTTTGCTGAAGTTGCTTATCAGCTTAAGAAATTTTGAGGCTGAAACAATGAGGTTTTCTAAATATACAATCATGTCATCTTCAAATAGAGACAATTTGACTTCCTCTCTTCCTATTTGAATAGCCTTTATTTTTTTTCTCACCTGATTGCCCTGGCCAGATCTTCCAATACTATGTTGAATAGGAGTGGTGAGAGAGGGCATTCTTGTCTTCTGCTAGTTTTCCAAGGGAATGCCTCCAGCTTTTGCTTATTCAGTATGATATTGCTTGTGGGTTTGTCATAAACAGCTCTTATTATTTTGAGATATGTTCCATTGATACCTAGTTTATTGAGTGTTTTGAGCATAAAATGGTGTTGAATATTATCAAAGGCCTTTTCTTCATCTATTGAGATAATCATGTGGTTTTTGTAATTGGTTCTGTTTATGTGATGGATTACGTTTATTGATTTGGGTATGTTGAACCAGCCTTACATCCCAGGAATTAACCCGACTTGATCATGGTGGTAAGCTTTTTGATGTGTTGCTGGATTCAGTTTGTCAGTATTTTATTGAGGATTTTTGCATGGTGGTTCATCAGGGATATTGGCCTGAATTTTCTTTTTTTTGTTGGGTCTCTGCCAGGGTTTGGTATCAGAATGATGTGGGCCTCATAAAATGAGTTAGGGAGGAGTTCCTCATTTTCTATTGTTTGAAATAGTTTCAGAAGGAATGGTACCCAGCTCCTCTTTGTACCTCTGGTGGAATTCATCTGTGAATCTGTTTGGCCCTGGGTATTTTTTGTTTGGTAGGCTATTAATTACTTCCTCAATTTCAGAAATTGTTATTGTTCTGAACTTGCTATTGTTTCAGACCTTGTTATTGTTATTCAGGGATTCTATTTCTTCCTGGTTTAGTCTTGGGAGTGGGTATGTGTCCAGGAATTTGTCCATTTCTTCGAGATTTTCTAGTTTATTTGCATAGAGGTATTTATAGTGGTCTCTGAGGGTAGTTTGTTTTTCTGTGGGATCAGTGGTGATATCACCTTTATCATTTTTTTTACTGTGTCTATTTGATTCTTCTCTCTTTTCTTCTTTATTAGTCTGGCTAGTGGTCTATCTATTTTGTTCATCTCTTCAAAAAACCAGATCCTGGATTCATTGATTTTTTTAAAGGGTTTTTCCTGTCTCTATCTTGTTCGGTTCTGCTCCATTCTTAGTTATTTCTTGACTTCTGCTAACTTTCGAATTTGTTTGCTCTTGCTTCTCTAGTTCTTTAATTGTGATGTTA
>NW_016853123.1:0-812 GCF_001698545.2 Rhinopithecus bieti | reverse complement strand
CAACAGCGAGGCTGGGGGTGGGGCACCCGCCATTGCTGAGACTTGAGTAGGTAAGCAAAGTGCCTGGGAAGCTCGAACTGGGTGGAGCCCACCATAGCTCAAGGAGGCCTGCCTGCCTCTGTAGACTCCACCTCTGGGGCAGGGCATAGCCAAACAAAAGGCAGCAGAAACCTCTGCAGACTGAAATGTCCCTGTCTGACAGCTTTGAAGAGAGTAGTGGTTCTCCCAGCACAGAGATTGAGATCTGAGAACAGATAGACTGCCTCCTCAAGTCGGTCTCTGACCCCTGAGAAGCCTAACTGGGAGGCACCCCTATTAGGGGCAGAGTGACACCTCACATGGCCAGGTACCCCTTTGAGATGAAGCTTCCGGAGGAATGATCAGGCAGCAACATTTGCTGTTCAGCAATATTCACTGTTCTGCAGCCTCCGCTGCTGACACCCAGGCAAACAGGGTCTGGAGTGGACCTCCAGCAAACTCCAACAGACCTGCAGCTGAGGGTCCTGACTGTTAGAAGGAAAACTAACAAACCAAAAGGACATCCACACCAAAACCCCATCTTTACGTCACCATCATCAAAACGAAAGGTAGATAAAACCACAAAGAGGGGGGAAAACAGAGCAGAAAAGCTGAAAATTCTAAATATCAGAGTGCCTCTCCCCATTCAAAGGAATGCAGCTCCTCGCCAGCAATGAAACAAAGCTAGAAGGAGAATGACTTTGACGAGTTGAGAGAAGAAGGCTTCAGATGATCAAACTTCTCCTAGGAACAAGGAAGTTCAAACCCATCAAAAGAAGCTAAAACCTTGAAAA
>NW_016853122.1:0-2689 GCF_001698545.2 Rhinopithecus bieti | reverse complement strand
AAGGAAGGAAGGAAGGAAGGAAGGAAGGAAGGAAGAAAGAAAGGAAGGAAGGAAGAGGAGATGTGAAGAATATGTTTGAGAGTTTCTCATACCTTCACATCTGAAAGGAATCATTTTATCCATCCCTCTTTCATGGATGAAGACATTGAGGCCCAGGGGTGGTAAAATTTGCCGAAAGTAGCCTGTGAGTCTGTGGGACGTTCTGCTCCCATCTGGAGAGGAGGAGACACGCACAGCCCTCTCCACCACAAGCAGGATTCCAGACACTGATCCTGCCTCCACCACCTGTCTTCCGTCTGTCCCTCTCAGCATGGCAGTAATGTCCCCTGGAACCATTTCTGTGAAAATCCCCTAAACCAAGCTTGTCTAACCTGTGACCAAGGGGCCATGTGCAGCCCAGGACGGCTTTGAGTGCAGCTGAACACAAATTTGTAAACTTTCCTAAAACATGAATTTTTGGGCATTTACTTTTTCTCATCGGCTTTCATTAGTGTTAGTGTATTTTGTGTGTGACCCTAGACAATTCTTCTTCTCCCAATATGGCCAGGGAAGCCAAAAGACTGGACACCCCCACCCTAACCCCACAAAGTACCGGGGCACCCGTGCTTAGTGCCTTCTCATGCCTGTGGCCCACGTGGTACTTTGGGGGCTGTTTGCTTGCCAGCCTTACGCTCTGAACTGTGAATTCTTTGTGGACAGGAATTTTCTTTTTCTTGAATTGCATGATGCAGGGCTCCCCATAGGGCCTGGCACCTCGCAGATGCTGACCATGTATTTGTTGGAGGCTTGGATCCACGTTCTCTGACCTCCCAGAGCAGGGCCCTTGCCTTTATGCCAGGACCCTCTAAGACCTGACAGTGCCCTTTCATTGAAGACAGTGCTTTCTTTCTCCTGGGTGGTTCATAGGCAAAGAGATTGGTTGTCTGTGTTAAAGCTCTAGACTTGCCTCAGTAGAGATAAAAACTCCACTGTGACTCTGCTGATGCTCTGAGCAGCTTAGAGAATGTCAGAACCGGCTGGGCACGGTGGCTCAAGCCTGTAATCCCAGCACTTTGGGAGGCCGAGATGGGCGGATCACAAGATCAGGAGATCGAGACCATCCTGGCTAACCCGGTGAAACCCCGTCTCTACTAAAAAATATAAAAAACTAGCCGGGCGAGGTGGCAGGCGCTTGTAGTCCCAGCTACTCGGGAGGCTGAGGCAGGAGAATGGCGTAAACCCGGGAGGCAGAGCTTGCAGTGAGCTGAGATCCGGCCACTGCACTCCAGCCTGGGTGACAGAGCGAGACTCCGTCTCAAAAAAAAAAAAAAAAAAGAGAATGTCAGAACCTCAGGCAGAGGGCTCAGGGCAGCTGAATGTTACATGGTGTTCACATACTACATGCTACATATTCCATGCTACTACCAAAAGCCGCTGCCTCCAGGAACTCTCGCTGAGATACTCAGATGTAACTTTTTCTGTTACTCTTTGTGGAGAAGCAGACCATAAATAACTTAAAAATGTTATTCTAGGCCAGGCATGGTAGTTCACGCCTGTAATGCCAGCACTTCGGGAGGCCAAGGCAGGTGGATCAGCTGAGGTCAGGAACACGAGACCAGCCTGGACAACATGATGAAACCCCATCTCTACTAAAAATACAAAATTACCCAGGAGTGGTGGTGGGCTCTTGTAATCCCAGCTACCTGGGAGGCTGAGGCAGGAGAATCACTTGAACCTGGGAGATGGAGGTTGCAGTGAGCTGAGACGGCACCATTGTACTCCAGCCTGGGCAACAAGAGTGAAACTCTGTCTCAAAAAAAAAAAAAAAAATTCTATCTATCTATCTATCTATCTATCTATGTATCTATCTATGTATATAATTCTACTTGGTAGAACACTGGAAATCGTCTGCTATTTTCTGGCATTTTATCTATGTCAGCTACGTATCCTAAATTGTGATGTCAATGGAATAATTTTTGATGAAATTTATTTATTTATTTTTTATGAGACAGAGTCTTGCTCTGTTGCTGAGGCTGGAGTGCCGTGGCGCAATCTCGGCTCACTGCAACCTCTGCCTCTCGGGTTCAAGCAATTCTCCTGCCTCAGCCTCCTGAGTAGCTGGGACTACAGGCACGTGCCACCATGCCCAACTAATTTTTGTGTTTTTAGTAGAGACGGGGTTTCACCATGTTGGCCAGGATGATCTAGATCTCTTGACCTTGTGATCTGCCTGCCTCGGTCTCCCAAAGTGCTGGGATTACAGGAGTGAGCCACTGTGCCCGGCTGGTGAAACGTATTATTAAAGTGGCTTCTCCTTTATCCTTCCTAGTCGTTAAATCTCTCTGTGTAATATTTTACTGTGTTTAAGTTTCTCAAAACATTTTAGAACCTGAAAATTCCTCTGCAATTATCTAAGCTTCCTGTATGCAGGAGGAAACTGAGGCACAGGACGCTTCAGGGTCGGCTGCGTCTCTGCCCACCGGCCTTGCCCGCCTGCTGCCTCTTGCCTCTGCTCTCCCCAGCCCTCACACTGCTGGCGATGTGTCACTCAACCTGGGACTCTGCATTCTAATTATTGCAAATTAGTAATCCACACGAAATGCCACACCTAACTATGTCAATGTTATCAATGTGTTCCACGTGTAATTATTAATAACATCTCTTTTTTCCTTCCTTCCTTCCTTCCTTCCTTCCTTCCTTCCTTCCTTCC
>NW_016853121.1:0-2700 GCF_001698545.2 Rhinopithecus bieti | reverse complement strand
TCTGCAGAGGTTTTGCTAGTTTTCTTTTGTTTGTTTAGCTGTGCCCTGTCCCCAGAGGTGAAGTCTACAGAGACAGGCAGGCCTCCTTGAGCTGCTGTGGGCTCCACCCAGTTCGAGCTTCCTGGCGGCTTTGTTTACCTACTTAAGCCTCAGCAATGGCGGGCGCCCCTCCCCCAGCCTGGCTGGGGCCTTTCAGTTAGATTGCAGACTGCTGTGCTAGCAATAAGGGAGGCTCTGCGGGCATGGGACCCTCCCAGCCAGGTGTGGGATATAATCTCCTGGTGTGCCGTTTGCTAAGACCCTTGGTAAAGCGCAGTATTGGGGTGGGAGTCACCCGATTTTCCAGGTGTTGTGTGTCTCAGTTCCCCTGGCTAGGAAAAGGGATTCCTTTCCCCCTCGCCCTTCCCAGGTGAGGTGATGCCTCACCCTGCTTCAGCTCTGGCTGGTCGGGCTGCAGCAGCTGACCAGCACCGATTGTCCGGCACTCCTAGTGAGATGAACCCGGTACCTCAGTTGAAAATGCATAAATCACCCGTCTTCTGTGTTGCTGGTGCTGGGAGCTGGAGACTGGAGCTGTTCCTATTTGACCATCTTGTATTTACTGGGAAATTACATTTTTAAAGAGAGGACAGGAGACTAGGCCATGGTGATCTTCTAGAAGATCATCTGTCTCATTTTCCCACACTGCACACTGGATTCCTAACTGCAATGGTCAGTGGATGTCCCCTTGGTCTAGGGTTTTACTAGGATTCTTTAACCTAGAACTTCAACAGAGTTCTGCGACAAAGGAGTCACAGAGATGACACCTTCACAACACAGGATGAGAACTATGGTTTGGCATGAATTTTAACTTATGCTAGTTATATTGAATTATATATGACAGGCAAATGAGTTCTGATACAAGCTTCAATTCCTCCTTTAAAAAAATTATTTTTTGGAGACAAGGTCTCGCTCTGTCATCCAGGCTGAGGGCAGTGGCATGATCATGGCTCACTACAGCCTTGACCTCCTGGGCTCAAGCAATCCCCACTCCTCAGCCTCTTATGTAGCTGGGACCACAGGTTCATGCCACCACATCTGGATAATTTTGCATTTTTTGTAGAGACAGAGTCTCATTATGTTGTCCAGGTTGGTCTCATACTCCTGACCTCAAGAGGTCCTTTCAAAATGCTGGGTTTACAGGCATGAGCCACCATCCTCAGCCAATTCCTTCTTACTGTGTGAATTAATTTGGCTGGATATGGCTCAGAAATAATCTTTCATAATGATTGGTGATTTTTTTTCTTTGTGTGAGGTCTACTGATCCTCTTTATTTGTTTTTGTTTTTGTTTTGTGATGTTATTACCTATAGTCTCTTCTTATTTTGCAAATTTTTTCAAAGTTTACTATATCAAATGAGTTGCTCAAAGGGAAATTACTTTCTTCAATCTTTCTCCATATGACCTACTACTGATCATCCTTTACCCTGGAGATCCTGTCCTGAATGCCTGGGCTCTGTGTCTCTTGTTCATGTGGTTTTTTTTCCTCCTTAATCATGAAAGTCTGTGTCCTGCCTGTGCTGTGGCAATACTTTCCATGTATGGAATGGCTACTATGTATTATCTCTCACTTTCACAGTAATCTTGCAGAATGGTATGATCATTTCCATTTCATTTCACAAATAAAATAAAATAAAATACTAAGGCTCAGAGAAATTCAGTGACTTTTATAAGGTCACACAATCAAGATTTAAATGTTTGACTTTCAAGCTCAGAGTAACTGAAAGGATGCTTTATCCATTTCCCAATTTAGTGAGAAAATTAACTATTAGACTGGATAGAAATATATAATCACTGTAAGGCATAAGGCTTGGGTTCAAACTCTGTTTCTGTCTTTACTGTATGCTTAATTATAAATAAGTTACTTGAACTCTCTAGGACACAGTTTCCTCAGCTGTAGAATGGACATAATTACATTATTTAACTCTCTGGTATATCATGGGGACTAAATGCAATACCACCTGTGGTATGCTTAGGACAGTGGATGGCATATAGGAAGAGTTGAATAAATGCTAGCTGCAATTACTATTGTTGTTACTGTTATTTCATATCCAAAATGTAGTCTTCTATTACACAGAAACATGGGTATCATATTTACTGAGAAACATCAGTGGAAGTCCTTCATGACTGTAGGAGTTCAGAGGTTTGAGTGTTTAACCATTTCATACCCTCTGTCACATGGGGCCATATCTATGCTGGAAAGGAAGAAAATATTTTTAAAATTAGTGTTTTCCAAGCTATGGTAATATTACCACATTTTTTTTTCCCTGCAGTGACTCTGTTCTTAAATATGAAGTGAAATGTTCACCAAATACTACACAATGCCTAAAGTAGCCTCATTCTATAAATCCCTATTCATGGATAACAATCTTGGCTTGGCTTTGGTGTCTGTAAATGTGAGGATTAGAGTCCAAAATCGACTCTCTGGAAAAGCTGACCAGACAGCAGTTAACAAATAACCCTCCAGCAAGAATAATTCCCGGACGAGCTGGGCAAGATCAGGACTCTCATTTCCCACAAATCTTTGACCAGGCATTGCCCTTCTTTCTGGGAACTACCATCCTGCTTTCCCTTCCCTCCCCTCCCATATCCTCCCATCCCCTCCCTCCTTTCCTTCCTTCCTTCCTTCCTTCCTTCCTTCCTTCCTTCCTCCCTCCCTCCC
>NW_016853120.1:0-1567 GCF_001698545.2 Rhinopithecus bieti | reverse complement strand
TCTGATCTATATCTGTGCAGGCTATAGATCATCACTTCTGCCACAATTAAAATAAAATAAAAAAGGAGACCTCCTTTTTTATTTTATTTTAATTGTGGCAAAAAAACACACGCACAATGGAAAATTTACTATGTTAACCATTCTTTTTTTTTTTTTTTTTGAAACAGAGTCTCGCTCTGTCACCCAGGCTGGAATGCTATGGCCGGATCTCAGCTCACTGCAAGCTCCGCCTCCCAGGTTTACGCCATTCTCCTGCCTCAGCCTCCCGAGTAGCTGGGACTACAGGCGCCTGCCACCTCGCCTGGCTAGTTTTTTGTATTTTTTAGTAGAGACGGGGTTTCACCGTGTTAGCCAGGATGGTCTCCATCTCCTGACCTCGTGATCCGCCCGTCTCGGCCTCCCAAAGTGCTGGGATTACAGGCTTGAGCCACCGCGCCCGGCCTATGTTAACCATTCTTAAGTGTACAGTTTAATAGTGTTAACTATGTTCACATTGTTGTTCTCCATCTCCCCTTTAGCACTTACCTAAAAGCCTTGAAGCAACACAGTCTTCGTTTGTTATGGTTAGATTGCTTCCAGAAATTTGACTCCTCTTTGCTCCTGCACAGATCTGTGTAGAGCTGAAGTTCAGGAAGTTCATACTTAACCTCAAATGCACTCTGCTAATGGCTATTATAAATTATCTTCACATTTTGCTGACTCTGTAGATAAAAGCAGGTCAGCTTCCTGCAGCCAAGAGTCTTGGGCCAGGCAGTGGCATGGGATCCCTTCCAGGGAATCAGTCTCAAAAAGGAGTGGATCTACTGTGTTCACAACACAAGACCTGGACTCTTTGCATCAGATGGGGACACCAGAGGACTGTGCCTTTCAGGGTGGTAGGCACCCACCTGTGTGGCCCCAGCTTTGACCTTTGGAGGAGGCACTTGGAAGAAGCAAGTTATGTAATGTCACGTTCCTCATCTGAAAAATGGGAATAATATCCACCTTATAGATTATTTCAAAGCTTGAAAAAGATGATGCTCAAGATGATTTTCAAGAAGTAAATAGTTTAAAATAGTCATATGGTAAGTGCTTTTTTCCCCAAGTTTAATTTTTCAAATTCATTTCTATCTTGTAGTATACTATACTTCATAATATGTCCACTCTTTGAACTTCTAGTTACTTAATTGACAAATAAAAGTGTATATATTTGTGTAACATGTACAACATGATGTTTGATAATGAATACACTGTGGAATGACTAAAAATTAACATAACCATTATCTCACATACAAAGAGACTTCAAAAAGTTTATGGAAAATGTGTCTAATGAAAAAACTACGCATGGATTTAGATTTTTTTCTGCACCAACATAAACTCACACTAACTTGTTATAATATGTATGAACAGAATCTAGTTTGAGGCACTAAGGAGGATAAGACATGAGTTTGAAAAGAGCCTCTATCAGAGCAACATGAATTCTGCTAAAATTGAAGAACAAACATCAAACTTATGGTGAAGCTTGCATATACGTATATATACATGTATATACATTTATATGCATGTATGTATACATGTGTGCATGTAT
>NW_016853119.1:0-391 GCF_001698545.2 Rhinopithecus bieti | reverse complement strand
ACACCAACACACACACACCTCCACATTTACACACATACCAACACACACTTTCACCCACACACCAACACACACATTCACACACACACAACACACACTCACATTCACACACATGCCAAACACCCATTCACACACACCAACACACACCAACATACACATTCACACACACACCACACACATTCACACACACACCAACACACACATTCACACGCACATACCAACACACATTCACACACCAACACACATCACACACACCAACACACACATTCACACACCAACACACATTCACACACGCCAACACACACTCACATTCACACACCAACATATTCACACACACCAACACACACATTCACACACACCAACACACACTCACATTCACACACACCAACACACA
>NW_016853118.1:0-2914 GCF_001698545.2 Rhinopithecus bieti | reverse complement strand
ATATATATCATCAGCTTACCTGAGACATAGCTCACAGAAGGGACCGAGGAGATCAGAAAAGTGTACAATGGCAGACCTGGCAGAGAAGGAGCCCTGAGCGAAGGGGCCAGCTAGGCCGCGCCCAAGTCACTAGATCCCGCACTGGGGATTCCCGCGGCCCCCGCTCCGCGCCTCCCACGTAGAGAGCGGGCCCCGAGAGAAGGCGCTTGGACCACTGGCGCCGGCTTTCTCTTCCTGCCGGCGCGCCTCCCCAGAACCCGGTCACCTAACAGTGGCCACAGGACGGCGCGTTTCCGTTGTGCTTTCGGCCAGGTGGGTGTAGGGTTCCGGGGCTCCGGACCGAGTCACTGCCCGGGGCCATCCGGCGCAGACCCGGGGGCCTCCTTTCCTTGCCTACAGTCAACACAGGCCAGACGCTCGGCGCCGCCCCCGAGGGCCCCACCGCGGGCGTCACAGGAAAGCGTCTTCAGAAGCCTCGCGGACGTCACCCCACCAGGCCGCCTGCCTCGAGAAACTACAATTCCCAGAAACCAATGCGGCCCTGCGCGCAAGGGCATAGGGTTTGCGTTCCTACTGGATCTCCCAGAGCGCCGCGCTCCCGCGCGAGGAGACAAAGAAGGAGGGCCTGGGACAACTACAATTCCCAGAAGGCACCGCGGCCCCGCGCACCAGAGCATAGGGCTCTCCTCCCACCCCAGAGCCTAGAAACAACTCGGGACCTAGCCAACCACACTTCCCAGAAACAACCGCGGCCCCCCCGCGGGAGACTACACAGGGCTTTCCGTTCCTATAACTCCCCGCGTGCCTCTCGGCCACACGCACAACCAGCCGAGAAACGAAGAACGCGGGACTCACGCAACCACACTTCCCAGAAACAACTGCGACTACGCGCGAGAGAGCAAACTACTTTCCCCGCCCCACTACAACTCCCAGGGTGCCTTGAGGCCACGCGCGCACATCCCCGAAAGACAAAGAACACGAGCTTCAAGCAACTACACTTCCCAGAACCTCCTGCGACCCTGCGCAAAAGAGCGGAGGACTGTCTTCCCCTACTACGACTCCCAGAGTGCATCGCGGCCACGCCCAAAGCCGGAAGACTATCTAGGGCTTTAGCGACTATATTCCCCCAAACTCCTGCGGCCCACGAGAGAGGGTCTAGGGTTTTCCTCCCGTACTACGACTCCCACAGTGCCTCGCTGACGTGCATACACCGCCCAGAGACAAGGAACTGGAGACTCAGGCGAACTACACTTCCCAGAACCCACCGCGGCCCAACAAGCGCCCAAGAGGGCCACTGTTAAATAACTAGGATACTTAAAGACTGTGGAGTCAGTACTTCAGTCCAAGACCTTTTGTTACTGGAAAGGGGTCTGGATCTCAGACTCTAAGAGAGGGTTCTTGGATCTCGCACAAGAAAGAATTCGAGGCGAATCCATAAAGTAAAAGCAAGTTTATTAGGAAAGTAAAGGAATGAAGAATGGCTAATCCATAGGCAGGGCAGCCCCGAGGGTCCTGGTTGCGCATTTTTGTGGT
The DNA here is from genome assembly GCF_001698545.2 of Rhinopithecus bieti. Taxonomy (NCBI): domain Eukaryota; kingdom Metazoa; phylum Chordata; class Mammalia; order Primates; family Cercopithecidae; genus Rhinopithecus; species Rhinopithecus bieti. The sequence continues at coordinate 1,381 of NW_016853118.1, read as the reverse complement.
TATTTCTTGATTATATGCTAAACAAGGGGTGGATTATTCCTGCCTCGTCTTTTTAGACCATATAGGGTAACTTCCTGATTTTGCCATGGCCACTGGTGGGCAGTGAGGACAATCAGAGGTTGCTCTCATCACACATCTTGGTTTTGGTAGGTTTAGTCGGCTTGTTTACTGCAAACTGTTTTATCAGCCAGGTCTTTATGACACGTATTTTGTGCCAACCTCATAGCTCATCCTGTGACTAAGAATGCCTTAACCTCCAGGGAATGCAGCCCAGCAGGTCTCAGCCTTATTTCACCCAACTCTACCTACCCCTACTCAAGATAGAGTTGCCCTGGTTCAACCACCTCTGACAGTGGAAGTTGTAGCAGTGAGGACAGCCAGAAGTCACTCTCATTGCCATCTTGGTTTTGGTGAGTTTTAGCTGGCTTCCTTACTGTAAACTTTTATCAGCAAGGTCTTTATGACCTGTATCTCATGCTGACCTCCTGTCTCATCCTGTGACTTAGAATGCCTAACGGTCTTGGAACGCAGCCCAGTATGCCTCAGCCTTATTTTACCCAGCTCTTGTTTAAGATGGAGTTGCTGGGAGCAGTGGCTCATGCCTGTAATCCCAGCAATTTGAGAGGCCGAGGGGGGCAGATTATCCAAGGTCAGGAGTTTGAGATCAGCCTGGCCAACATGGTGAAACCTCGTCTCTACTAAAAATACAAAAATTAGCCGAGTGTGGTAGCGGGTGTCTGTAATCCCAGCTACTCGGGAGGCTGAGGCAGGAGAATCACTTGAACCCGGGAAGCGGAGGTTGCTGTGAGCCGAGATCTTGGCATTGCACTCCAGCCTGGGCAACATAGTGAAACTGTGTCTCAAAAAAACAAAACAAGGCCGAGCGTGGTGGCTCACGCCTGTAATCCCACCACTTTGGGAGGCTGTGGCTGGCGGATCATGAGGTCAGGAGTTTGAGACCAGCCTGACCAACATGATGAAACCCCATCACTAAAAATAGAAAAATTAGCCGGGCATGGTGGTGGGCATCTGCAATCCCAGCTACTCAGGAGGCTGAGACAGGAAAATTGCTTGAACCTGGGAGGTGAAGGTTGCAGTGAGCTGAGATGGTGCCATTGCACTCCAGCCTGGGCGACAGAGCGAGACTCTGTCCAAAAAACAACAACAACAACAGCAAATAATAATAATAAAAACACAAGATGGAGTTGCTCTGGTTCAAACACCTCTGACACTTTGGCTTCGTATAACTGTAATAACCAGAATCGTTGCAACGCTCCCTGGACGCCTTGAAACAGTGGTCTCAGAGGATGCGACCCCGAGTCCCTCGTGGTCTTGTGGACGGCCCCAACTCTACCTGGTACGGGCACAGCCACAGCTTCTC
>NW_016853117.1:0-1571 GCF_001698545.2 Rhinopithecus bieti | reverse complement strand
GCCTGCTCATAAAAGACTAGCTACCTACTGTAACAGTATCACAAACTTAGTGGTGTACAACATAAATTAGCAGACAAGGACTTTAATACAGTTCAATAAGATGATTTTTAGAGACTTCCAGGTCTAATACTCTATGGAGAATGTACACAGTCCTTCTTTAATTTGAGAACAGTAGTTGCTTCATTGTGATTCAGCAAATTACCAAGCACTTCACAATGTTCAAGGCACTGTGAATAACAAAATAAACAAGAATAAAATGACCCTCTACCTTTGTGTAACCTGGAATCTGGTGGGGGGATAGGAATTAAACATGTAATGCTCACTCAGTACTACGATTGCTAGGTTGGAGTGAGTATAGCACTAACGCAGAGGGAATCTGACTTACTTGAAGGTAAAAGCAAATTGGAAGTGGAGAAGTAACTAAAACTTTTCTAGAAAGCTACTGACAAGTTTCTGCTTGGTGTGGGCTTTGAGTTTGTGCTCCAAAATTCCTCCAAGAGGCTGGGTTCAGTGGCTCACACCTGTAATCCCAGTACTTTGGGAGGCTGAGGCAGGTGAATCACCTGAGGTCAGGAGTTCAAGACCAGTCTGGCCAACATGATGAAACCCTGCCTCTCCTAAAAACACAAAAAAATTAGCCGGACATAGTGGCGTGTGCCTGTAATCTCAGCTACTCGGGAGGCTGAGGCAGGAGAATTGCTTGAAGCCGGGAGGCGTGGTTGCAGTGAGCTGAGATCCTGCCTCTGCACTCCAGCCTGGGCAACAAGAGCAAACCTCCATCTCAAAAAGAATATATAGTTAAAAAAAATTCCTTCAGCGAGGTAAACCAATTCCTTACACTCTAAGTGGATATTTGTTTTGTTTTGTTTACATTTTTGTCGGTAAATGATAGGTGTATATATTTATGGGGTACATGAGATGTTTTCATATAGGCATGCAATGTGAAATGAGCACATCATGGAGAATGGGGTATCCATTCACTCAACCATTTATCCTTTGAGTTACAAACAATCCAGTTACACTAAGTGGATATTGGGATGTACTGTTTCTTAATGCAGAAATGGAAGTGAAAGCTAATGAAAAGCATAGCGCTGCATCCTGAAATTGTCACCTGAGGAAGCAAGCCCTGAGCTCTGAAGAGAACGTGATGTAGGCAGCATTGTTAGTATGGAAATAGAATAGTGTAAGCCACCACTCTGAGGGGTGAAATCAGAAATCAGAGGCATAGGTCTCCTCTTAAGAAGAAAATTATCGGCCGGGCGCGGTGGCTCAAGCCTGTAATCCCAGCACTTTGGAAGGCCGAGACGGGCGGATCACGAGGTCAGGAGATCGAGACCATCCTGGCTAATACGGTGAAACCCTGTCTCCACTTAAAAATACAAAAAAAAACTAGCCGGGCGACGAGGCAGGCGCCTGTAGTCCCAGCTACTCGGGAGGCTGAGGCAGGAGAATGGCGTAAACCCGGGAGGCGGAGCTTGCAGTGAGCGGAGACCCGCCCCCCGCCCCCCAGCCTGGGGGGCAGAGCAAGACCCCTTCTAAAAAAAAAAAAAAAAAAAGAAGAAGAAGAAAAT
>NW_016853116.1:0-1720 GCF_001698545.2 Rhinopithecus bieti | reverse complement strand
TTATAAATATTTAATTGCTTATTTAAAGTATATCATGATCAAATAGAGTTTGTACAGGAACCAAAGAATATTTTGGCACATGTACAAGATAGTTCATGGCCCTTTGGAAAAGAATCTCATAATTATTTCAGTAAATATACCAGAAGACATTCTTAGTAAGGTAGGGTTGGTAGGAAACTTTCTTAGCCTGATATCAAAAAATATTACCAAAAAAGGTAGAATAAATGTATAATACGGTATATTTATATGCATTTTTGTTAAGTTTAGAAATAATATTGTGTATATATGATAGCACTGCTATGTTCCATATAATACTTTTGGAACTGGCAAACATAAGACAAGAAAAACAAGTAGTAGGTATGAAAGAACAGAGAGAAAGAATTAAAATTACTGTTATTTCCAGGTTAGCTTCATAGCAAACTGGGGAGTACACATCTGGGTGGGTCTGCATATGTGTTTTTTTTCTCTGTGGAGGCAGTTTGCATAGCTGACCTTTTGAGAGCTGACTGAGCAGGTCTGAGCCAGCTCAATGCAGGAACAGACTCAATACAGATCCAGTTGCTGATTTTCAGAGGTCCCCTTTCTAAAAACATGACTGCCTCTATCAGAGCTTCCTTTTAAATGTGGTGATAATGGTTCCTTGTCCTTTGTCTCTATCAATGTGTAGAGTATTGCAGGGAGCAAGGTCTTTTTCTTTTGGAACACTGGTCATGGCCCATGCAATCCAAATTTGCACTGCCTAAGCTAGGGAATAATGGGAGTTCACAAGATTGTGAGTTTTCCCTCAATTATATCTGCACCACGTGGTACTAATAGTCTAGGTCTGTAACTCCTAGGCATAACACAAAAGCAAACTTGCTAATAAATTATTATAACTAATGAAATAGTCTGTCCATTTGCTGGTACAAAATCAACTTACAAAATCAAAATCACTAAATAACAGTGAAAAATAATGGTTAGCAAAATATTTCCCCAAATAACAAGAACTATAAATATTCAGTGTCACTCAACAAAGAAGATACAAGAAAAGGTAAGACATACCCTTATGATATAACACAGAAATTCAACTTCTATTTACCCAAGAGAAAAGAAAACCTAAGTCTATACAAAGACTTGTATAAACTGCTCACAGTAGCCTTGTGTATAATGGCCCAAAAGTGGAAGCAGCCCAAATGTTCATCAACAGGTGAATGGATAAATTCTGTGTGGTATATTCATTCAGTGGTATACTACTCAACAATAAAACAATAAATTACTCATACACTCAAAACATAGATGACTCTCAAAATATTCTGTGCAGAAAAGCCCAGACACCACAGAGTAAATAGACTATGATTCCATGTGTATATAACCCAAGAAGAGACAGATCTAATTTGTAGTGTCAGAAAGCACATCAGTGGCTACCTGGAGATTACTTTGAGCCAACCCCTGGCAGAGCACCAGACATCCACTTGATCAAAGTTGTTTGGCTTCCATTCATTCTTAGGCAGGGTCCCTTCACACACATCTCTGCTCTAAGGTGGAGAATGTCCTAATTCAGTGGGTCCCAATTATTGGTTCATAAACTAGTGTGCTGTGAACTGAGAAGAAAATATCAGATATGGAAAGTTTTTTGAAGTATAAAATTTATTCACCTGTAAGTGACTATCATTATTATGAAATTTTCTCCTTGTAATATGATGTTAAAATATTCATTTATTTTATATAATGATGACAGTCA
>NW_016853115.1:0-819 GCF_001698545.2 Rhinopithecus bieti | reverse complement strand
CAGCCTGGTGGGGTTCGTCAGGTGAGAGGAGGGGGAAGAGGAACCCGAGGTGTGGGGAGGGGTTGGGTCGGAAGTGAACTGAGGCTCCTAGCTTGGAGAGGAGATCTCATCCTAACAAGGGGACTGGGCATGAAGGAATGATAAGAAATGAGTGCGAGAAGAGGGAGCCATCCAGGTGGCAAGACAGAGGAGGAGTCTGGTGGTAGCTGGAGGGAGTGCCATCAATTCCCATGACTGTGACAGTGGAGGGGTGGCTGGGCCCACTGAAGGAAGGCAAAACAGAGTAGGTAGCCTCCGTGTCCATAAGGAAGGATATGCTACCTGGAGCATAACCCTGGGCTTGGCGAGAGTGAGAGGGGTCCCCGAGTCTGGGCCTCTTCAATCTTCATCAGTGTCGAGGAGCTGGAAGGCACCTCCAATACCTGGAGGAGGGTCGTCACGTGGAGGCGCAGCGACTGTCCTTAGGTTGGGGCAGTCTGACCTCCAGTGGTCCATCTGCCAACAGTTCGGACAGGGGCGAGTTGGTTCCTTTGGGTTAGGGCACTGCCTGGCCCAGTGGCTGTCGTTGCCGCACTTGAAGCAGGTGCCAGATGGCACTCGGGGAGTACCTCCTTTCTGGGAGCTCCTGGAGCTGGCTGGCCTCAGGGCTGCTACCAAGGCCTGGGTTTGAAGTTGTACCTTCTGTTTTAGCCTGGCCTGTCGTTGGGCCTCAGCTGCTTCCTCCCTGGAGTTGTAGACCTTGAAGGCCAGTTTGACTAAATCCTGGATTTTGGAGTTTGAGGGCCTTCCTCCACCTTTTTAAAATTTTTTTTGGATATC
>NW_016853114.1:0-1724 GCF_001698545.2 Rhinopithecus bieti | reverse complement strand
TGATGTTTGGTCACGTGAATAAGTTTTTTAGTGGTGATTTGTGAGATTTTAGTGCACCCATCACCCGATCAGTACACACTGCAATCAATTTGTAGTCTTTTGTCCCTCACCCACTTCTCACCCTTTTCCTCAAGTCTCCAAAGTCCATCGCATCTTTCTTATGCCTTTGCATCCTCATAGCTTAACTCCCCTTATAAGTAAGAACATACAATGTTTGTTTTCCATTCTTGAGTTACTTCACTTATAATAATAGTCTCCAATCTCATCCAGGTTGCTGTGAATGTCATTAATTCATTCCTTTTTATGGCTGAATAGTATTCAAATATAAATATAAATATATATATAGTTTTCTTTATCACAGTTTCTTTATCCATTCAGTGATTGATGGGCATTTGGGCTGGTTCCACATTTTTGCAATTGCAAATTATGCTGCTATGAACATGCTAGTGCAAGTATATTTTTTCATATAATTACTTCTTTTCCTCTGGGTAGATACACAATAGTGGAATTGCTGGATCAAATAGTAGTTCTACTTTTAGTTTTCTAAGGAATCTCCACACTGTTTAACAGAATGGTTGAACTAGTTTACATTCCCACCAGCAGTGTGAAGGGTACCCTGTTCACTAATTTCACACCAACATCTATAATGTTTTTTTATTCTTTGGTTATGGCCATTCTTGCAGGAGTAAGGTGGTATCACATTGTGTTTTGATTTGCATTTTCCTGATTATTAGTGATGTTGAGCATTTTATCATATGTTTGTTTACCATTTATATATCTTTTGAGAACTGACAAGTCATATCCTTAGCCCACTTTATGATGGGATTTTTTCTTCTTTTTTTTCTTGCTAATTTGTTTGAGTTCATTGTAGAGTCTGGATATTAGATCTTTGTCACATGTATATATTGTGTAGATTTTCTTCCACTCTGTGGGTTGTCTGTTTACTCTGCTGACTGTTCCTTTTGCCATGCAAAAGGTCTTCAGTTTAATTAAGTCCAAGCTATCTATTGTTGTTTTATTACATTTGCTTTTGGGTTATTGGTCTTGAAATCCTTGCCTAAGCCAATGTCTAGAAGGGTTCTTCCAATGTTACCTTCTAGAATTTTTATAGTATCAAGTCTTAGATTTAAGTTCTTGATTCATCTTGAGTTGATTTTTGTATAAAGTGAGAGATGAGAATACAGTTTCATTTTCCTACGTGTGTCTTTTCAATTATCCCAGCACCATTGGTTGAATAGGGCGTCTTTTCCCCATTTTATGTTTTTGTTTGCTTTGTCAAAGATCGGTTTGCTGTAAGTATTTGGGTTTATTTCTGAGTTATCTATTCTTTTCCATTAGTCTATGTACCCATTTTTTATACCTGTACCCTGCTGTTTTGGTGACTATGGCATTGTAGTATAGTTTGAAATCGGGTAATGTAATGCCTTCAGATTTGTTCTTTCTGCTTAGTCTTGTTTTGTCTATGAAGGCTCTTTTTTGGTTCCATATGAATTTCAGGATTGTTTTATTTCTAAATCTGTGAAGAATGATGGTGATATTTTGATGGGAATTGCACTGAATTTGTAGATTGCTTTTGGCAATATGGCCATTTTCACAATATTGATTCCACCCATCAATGAGCATGAGATATGTTTCTATTTGTTTGTGTCATCTGTGATTTCTTTCAGCAGTGTTTTGTAGTTTTCTTTGTAGAGGTCTTTCACCTGCTTGGTTAGGTATATTTC
>NW_016853113.1:0-819 GCF_001698545.2 Rhinopithecus bieti | reverse complement strand
GATTCACAAAAAGCTTCTTTCCAGTTTTTATCTGAAGATATTTCCTTTTTCCCCATAGACCTGGGTGTGCTCCAGAAAGTCCCCTCGTGGATCTGTCCACTGACAGTTTTCAAGCTGTGTAATGTAAAGAAACCTTTATCTCTGTGAGATGACTACACATATCACCGAGCAGTTTAAAAGAAAGCTTCTTTCCAGGTTTGTCTGAGGCTATTTCCCTTTTCATCATCAGCATCATCATGCTCCCGAATACCACTTGGTACCTGTTTCTACAAAAAAGTTTCCCCGACGCTGTATGAGAAGAGAGGTATAAGACAGTGAGTGGAATGCACACCTCACAAAGCAGTTCCTCAGAAAGCTTCTCTCCAGTTTCGGTACGAACGTATTTCCTTTTTCACCTTAAGCCTCAAAGTGCTACCTAATGTCCCATCACACGCTAAACATACACAAGGTTATAAAACTACTCAACATAAGGAGAAGCTTAACTAAGCAAGAGGAATTAAGATGACACAGAGTAGTTTAACAGAAAGCTTCCTTCTGGATTTTACTTGAGGATATTTCTTTCTTCATGTTCTAAGGATCGCTCCCAAATGTCCTTCCTCAGATTCCACAAAAACTGAGACTTCAATCTGCTCAATCCAAAGAACGGTTTAAATCTATGAGATGAATACACATATCGCAAAGCAGTTGCCCAGAAAGTTACTCTGCAGGTTTCATCGGAAGATATTTCCTTGCTCACCTTGCTCATAGAAATCGGAAGATGTTTCCTTGCTCACACAAAACTGTGTTAGCAAACTGATCATTGAAGAGAAACGTGTAACT
>NW_016853112.1:0-901 GCF_001698545.2 Rhinopithecus bieti | reverse complement strand
TGTAAATTGGATTCCTAGGTATTTTATTGTCTTTGTAGCAATTGTAAGTGGGAGTTCACTCATGATTTGTCTCTCTGTTTGTCTGTTATCGGTGTAAAGGAATGTTTGTGATTTTTGCACATTGATTTTGTATCCTGAGACTTTGCTGAAGTTGCTTATCAGCTTCAGAAGATTTTGGGCTGAGATGATGGGGTTTTCTAAATATACATGTCATCTGCAAACAGAGACAATTTAAATTCCTTTCTTCCTATTTGAATACTCTTTATTTCTTTATCTTGCCTGATTGCCCTGGCCAGAACTTCCAATGCTATGTTGAATAGGAGTGGTGAGAGAGGGCATACTTGTCTTGTGCTGGTTTTCAAAGGGAATGCTTCCAGCTTTTGCCCATTTAGTATGATACTGGCTGTGGGTTTGTCATAAAGATCTCTTATTATTTTGAGATATGTTCCATCAATACCTAGTTTATTTCGAGTTTTTAGCATGAAAGGGTGTTGAATTTTATCGAAGGACTTTTCTACATCTATTGAGATAATCATGTGGTTTTTTTTCCATTAGTTCTGTTTATGTGATGGATTATGCTTATTGATTTGCATATGTTGAACCAGCCTTGCATCCCAGGGATGAAGTAGAGTTGATCATAGTGAATAAGCTTTTGGATGTGGAGCTGGATTCGGTTTGCCAGTACTTTACTGAGGATTTTTCACATAGATGTTCATCAGGGATATTGGCCTGAAGTTTTCTTTGTTGTTGTTGTTGTTGTTGTTGTTGTTGTTGTGTCTCTGACAGGTTTTGGCATAAGGATGATGTTGGCCTCATAAAATGAGTTAGAGAGGAGTCCCTCTTTCTATATTGTTTGGAATAATTTCAGAAGAAATTGTACCAGCTCCTCTTTGTACCTCTG
>NW_016853111.1:0-901 GCF_001698545.2 Rhinopithecus bieti | reverse complement strand
CACAGCCCTCAAGGATCTCACAAATATCACTTTGCAGAACACAAGATAAAATAGTTATCAAACTGTTCCAAGAAGGGAAGTGTAGAACTCTGAGTGATGATGTCACACATCAGAAAGCAATCTCTCATTAAGCTTCTCTCTAGTTATTATCTGAGGATCGTTCCTTTTTGACCATGGGCCCATATGGGCTCCCTAAACTGACTTTGCAGATACCATGAAAAGAGTGTTAGCAAACTGATTCCTGAGAACTCAGCTGTAACTCTGTGAGAGGGATTCACAGATCACAAAGAAGTTTCTCAGAAAGCGTCTTTCACTTTTTGAACTGATGATATTTCCTTTATCAGTGTAGGCCTCTATGTTATCCAAAGAAGTCCTTCTGAGGTTCCTCAAAAACAGTGATAATGGACTGCTGCGTGAAACATAAGGGTAACTCTGAGAGATGAATTCACACATCACCAAGAAGTTTCTAACAAAGTTTCTTTCTACTTTTCATCTGAGGAAATTTCCTTTGTCAACGTAAGCTTCATTGTGTTCACAAGTATAACACTGCAGATTTCCAGAAAACTGTGTTAGCAAACTGAACACTGAAGAGAAACGTGTAACTCTGTTGGTTGTATTCACACATCGAAATGCAGTTTCTCAGAAGGCTTCTTTCCAGTTTTGATCTGAGGATATTTCCTTTTTCACCATAGCTTTAAATGGGCTCCTAAACATCACTTTGCAGAACACAAGACAATAGAGTTAACAAACTGTACCAAGAATTCAAGGGTGGAACTCTGTATGCTGAAGTCACCCATCAGAAAGCAATCTCTCAGCAGGCTTCTTTCTAGCTATTATCTGAGGATATTTTCTTTTTCACCATGGGCCGCTTTGGGCTCCCAAATCTCATTTTGCAGATTCC
>NW_016853110.1:0-304 GCF_001698545.2 Rhinopithecus bieti | reverse complement strand
AGGCCGGGCGCGGTGGCTCAAGCCTGTAATCCCAGCACTTTGGGAGGCCGAGACGGGCGGATCACGAGGTCAGGAGATCGAGACCATCCTGGCTAATACGGTGAAACCCCGTCTCTACTAAAAAATACAAAAAACTAGCCGGGCGAGGTGGCGGGCGCCTGTAGTCCCAGCTACTCGGGAGGCTGAGGCAGGAGAATGGCGTCAACCCGGGAGGCGGAGCTTGCAGTGAGCTGAGATCCGGCCACTGCACTCCAGTCCAGTCCGGGCGACAGAGCGAGACTCCGTCTCAAAAAAAAAATAATAA
>NW_016853109.1:0-1931 GCF_001698545.2 Rhinopithecus bieti | reverse complement strand
ATTTCTGGCTGGGCACAGTGGTTCATGCCCGTAATCCCAACACTTTGGGAGGCTGAGGTGGGCAGAATGCATTAGCCCAGGAATTTGAGATCAGCCTGGGCAACATGGCAAAACCCCTTCTCTAGCAAAAAAAAAAAAAAACCCCTTTTCACAAAAAAAAAAAAAAAAAAAAAAACACACACACACAGATTAGCCACGTGTGGTGGCATGTGCCTCTACTACCAGCTACTTGGGAGACAGAGGTGGGAGGATTGCTTGAGCCTAGGAGGTTGAGGCTACAGTGAGCCGCGATTATGCCACTGCACTCCAGCCTGGGCAACAAAGCGAGAGTCTTTCTCCAGGAAAAAAAAAAAAAAAGCAAAAAATAATTTCAATATTTTTCTACAGATTTCTTTTGAATTTCGATCACTTCTACATTCTCAGCTTGCCACATTGTTTTTTGATGAAGTTGTGAAGCAGATGGTAGCTGCCTTTGAAAGAAGAGCATGTAAGCTGTATGGTCCAGAAACAAATATACCTCGGGAGTTAATGCTTCATGAAGTCCATCACACATAAAGGCAAAAAAGAACTGGTGTCGCCTGCTTCTAACTTTAGTGTGTTCACTTTTAGGAAGTATTTTCATGACATGTTTTCAGAAGCCAGAAAGCATTTGTTAAACGCAACTTTGGTTATAAACCTGCACCATTGAAAATTTGCACATAGAATATAGACTCACTTGTACATAGAATTATTTCTTCAATCAAGTATAATTCAAAATAATATGGACATTATCATGTTCTGCATTACAATAATGGGATGTCATCACCATTACTAGAATATGGGCATGATTCTTCTGAGCAGAAGTTGAAACTGTAAATTTAAACCTTTTAATTACCACCTTACCTGAAAGAGGTTAGTTAAGATATTCACGCAGTATGTATTATATTAACCATATCACACTTAAGTTATTAAATTCAGACTATTTGTAACTTATTGTTATAGGGCCTACCATATGGCTTAGGATATTTGAGTAATTATATATTTAAAGTAAAAACTTTGGGCTGGGCGCAGTAGCTCACGCCTGTAATTCCAGCACTTTGGGAAGCTGAGGTGGGCAGATTAGTTGAGGTCAGGAGTTCGAGACCAGCCTGGTCACCATAGTGAAACCCCATCTCTACTAAAAATACAAAATTAGCTGGGCATAGTGGCACACACCTGTAATTCCAGTTACTTGGGAGGCTGAGGCACAAGAATCGCTTGAACCCGAGAGGTGGAGGTTGCAGTGAGCCAAGATCGCCCTGCTGCACTCCAGCCTGGGCAACAGAGGGAGACTGTCTCCAAAAAAAACAAAAAACAAAAACAAAAGCTGTTAGTGAAGGTTCCCTGGGACTTTTGATATTTTAAAAATTGTTCTTATGACTAGTAGATAAATTCATTGCCATAATGAGGCTAGCTCCCAGATAAACAGTGAATTTTTTTCTTTTTTTTTTTTTGGTGAGTGGTCCAGAGCTTTAAGCTACTTTTCCAGTAGTTTGCCACTTTCTCCGAGGTAGTTTGGCTGCTCTTTCAATTATGCTAATTGTGTGTCAAATTTTGTCTACAACAGTAGGCAACAGATGAAGATAAGTTGGTTGAATGTCTCCAGCACTATGCATCCCTATTTTCTATTTATTGTGTATACTCACTTTCAGTAATGTGTTTCAAACCAGTATTTTTTAAAAAACAAATCAATGTAAGGACTGAAGTTGAAGTAGCAACATAATAAAGTTAATTTGTTTATTTTTTGTACAGTTAGTTTGGCTATTGAAATCTTCCTATATTGTTTCAATGTGTATTTGCATAGACATAGTAAAGTGTTATTATAGCTTTTCATGTCTTAAAAATATCTATAAAGATTTCTAGGCCGGGTGCGGTGGCTCAAGCCTGTAATCCCAGCACTTTGGGAGGCCGAG
>NW_016853108.1:0-897 GCF_001698545.2 Rhinopithecus bieti | reverse complement strand
ATTATATATATTTAATATATATATAGTTATGTATTTTGTATACATATTTTTTTATATTATATATATATATAAAATGCATTTTTTTGAGACATGGCCTCACACTGTACCCAGGCTGGAGTACAGTGGCACAATCATGGCTCACTGAAGCCTGGAACTCCCAGGCTCAAGCAATCCTCCCACACCAGCCTTTCCAGTAGCTGGGACTATAGGCACACCACCATGCCTGGCTAATTTGTTTTTAATTTTTTGCAGAGACAGGGTCTTGCAATGTTGCCCAGGCTGGTCTCAAATTCCTGGGCTCAAACTATCTTCCTACTGCAACCTCCCAAAGTCCTGGGATTATAGGTGTGAACCACTGTGCCCAGCCTATTATTATTAACTAAAACAAAAATATCTACAATCTACTTCAGTTCATAGGAAAGAAAACTTTTAGTAGGATAAGTTAAATGACACACCATGAGAAAACAGTTGAACACATCCAGAATGTGGAATATTTTAGAAGACAGCATGCCAGGAAGCTTCAAAAGTTAACACCCTGGAGACCGAGCACAGTGACTGATGCCTGTAATCCCAGCACTTTGGGAGGCTGAAGCAGGCGGATCACTTGAGGTCAGGAATTTGAGACCAGCCTGGTGAACATGGTGAAACCCCATCGATACTAAAAGTACAAAAATTAACCAGGAGTGGTGGTGCATGTCTGTAATCCCAGCTACTCGGGAGGCTGAGTCAGGAGAACTGCTTGAACCCGGGAAGCAGAAGCTGCAGTGAGCCGAGATCGCGCCACTGCACTCCAGCCTGAGTGACAGAGCAAGACTCTGTCTCAAAAAAAAAAAAAAGTCAATATCCTGGAGCAAAAGGATATGAAACTGTTCTAGATCCAAAATATTTTAATAAATA
>NW_016853107.1:0-1477 GCF_001698545.2 Rhinopithecus bieti | reverse complement strand
TGGGACTACAGGCGCCCGCCACCTCGCCCGGCTCGTTTTGTATTTTTTTTAGTAGAGACGGGGTTTCACTGTGTTAGCCAGGATGGTCTCGATCTCCTGACCTCGTGATCCGCCCGTCTCGGCCTCCCAAAGTGCTGGGATTACAGGCTTGAGCCACCGCGTCCGGCCTACCTGCGTAATTTTTTATTCTTGATTTTCACATATGTATTTGAATTACTTAAAAATAAGAAATAAGTACTTTAAATATGTCAGTGTTGGGTCTTGGCCTTCATCAGTTTAATGCTCTTTTTTCCCCCACTTTTCTCTTTTTTTTCGACAAGGTTTTTCTCTGTCACCCAGACTAGAGCGTAGTGGTGCAGTCATAGCTCACTTCAGCTCCTGGGCTCAAGTGGTCCTCCTGCCTCAGTCTCCTCAGTGGCTAGGACTGCAGGTGCATGCCACCATGCCCGGCTAATTTTTTTGAGAAAAATTTTTTGAAGAGATGGAGTCTTGCTGTATTGCCCAGTCTGGTCTCAAACTCCTGTCCTCAAGCCATCTTCCTGCCTTGACCTCCCCAAGTGCTGGGATTACAGACATGAGCCACCAAGCCCAGCCCAGTTTTAATTGTCTTTTGAAAGTGGATTTTAGGCCGGGCGCATTGGCTCACACCTGTATTCCCGGCACTTTGGAGGCCAAGGTGAGCAGGTCGCTCAAGCCCAGGAGTTCGAGACCAGTCTGAGCAATATGGTGAAACCCCATCTCTACTAAAAATACAAAAATTAGCCAGATGTAGTGGCGGGCACGGCTGCTCAGGAGGCCTAGGCTCAAGAATGGCTTGAGTCTGGACGCTGGAGTTTGCGGTGAGTGGAGATGGCACCACATCACTCCAGCCTGCGTGACTTAGCAAGATCCTGTCTCCAAAAACAAAAAAAAAGTGGATTTTGTGACTTTTTGATGGCTTTTATAATTACTTGTACTTCATTAAGGTCAAGTCTTTAAAGACAACTTTAGATATCTTTAAAAGACAACTTCAGACTTTTTTTAAAGCTTTTTAAACTGCTTATGCATTAGCTTCACTAATGTTCTGTTTTCTCTCATTCTCATGCTGAACTCAGCTGAAGTTCCACCTGCTCAGATTACTCTATTTTGCCTATTTATTGGTAATTCATGGAACATGGTGCTGCGGTGGTGGTGTTGGTTTTTTACATTTTTTTATTTTTTTCATCATCACTATATGCAGTGCCCAGAACAGTGCCTTGAATATAGTAGAAACTCCTCTCTCTCTCGCTCTCTCAATCGCACTCTCTCTCTCTTTCTCCCCCCCATATATATATATATATATATATGTGTGTGTAATTTTTTTTTTTTTTTTTTTTTGTCTCTTTGAGACAGAGTTTCACTCTTGTTGCCCAGACTGGAGTGCAATGGTGCGATCTCAGCTTACTGCAACCTCCGCCTCCCGGTTCAAGCAATTCTCCTGCTTCAGCCTCCCGAGTAG
>NW_016853106.1:0-922 GCF_001698545.2 Rhinopithecus bieti | reverse complement strand
AATTGTAAAGACAGGGTCTCAATATGTTGCTTGGGCTGGTCTCAAACTCCTGGACTCAAGCAATTCTCCCGCCTTGACCTCCCAAAGTGTTAGGATTGCAGGCATGAGCCATCAGGCCTGGCCCTGTTAATCTTTATTTTTTTAATTTAACAAACCACTAATGATTTATGACATGTAGTTTGATAAACACTGATCTAATTGCCTAGGGAATTAATAGATGTCTGTTCTGTTGCTCACTTGTTTTAACACAACTTTTCCATTTTCTTCCCAATGTACTATCAGTTTGCCTAACCAAATTCTTATTTCTTGATACCAAGCACAACACATTTACAAAAACCCAGTGGGCCGAGTGAAATGGCTCATGCCTATAATCCCAGCACTTTGGGAGGCTGAGGCAAGCGGATCACGAGGTCAAGAGATCGAGACCATCCTGGCCAAAACAAACAAACAAACAAAACCCAGTGAACCCAGGGTAGAGAGGGTTTGGTTGACCAGGAAATTTAGGAAGAGGCATTAGAATATTTAATGAGGAGTCAAATTTAAATTTTACTTTAAGTAATTAAGAAAATTTGGGCTGGGTGTGGTGGCTCATGCCACCACACACTCCCAAAGTGTAATCCCAGCACTTTGAGAGGCTGAGGTAGGCAGATCACTTGAGGTCAGGGGTTCGAGACCAGCCTGGCCAACATGGTGAAACCCCGTCTCTACTAAAATACAAAATTAGCCGGGAGTGGTGGGGTGCACCTATAATCCCAGCTACTCAGGAGACTGAGGCATGAGAATCGTTTGAACTCAGGAGGCAGAGGTTGCAGTGAGCGGACATCGCACCACTGCCCTCCAGCCTGGGTGACAGAGCAAGACTTTGTCTCAAAAATAAAATAAAATAAAATAAAATAAAATAAAATAAAATAAAATAAAATTC
>NW_016853105.1:0-1716 GCF_001698545.2 Rhinopithecus bieti | reverse complement strand
CTCCCAAAGTGCTGGGATTACAGGCTTGAGCCACCGCGCCTGGCCACTGTTTTGTTTATTAAGACGGACTCCCGCTCTGTCACCCACGCTGGAGTGCAGTGGTGCGATATCTGCTCACTGCAGCCTCCGTCTCCTGGATTCAAGCAATTCTCCTGCCTCACCCTCCTGAGTAGCTGGGACTACAGGTGCCCGCCACCATGCCTGGCTAATTTTTGTAATTTTTGTAGAGACAGGGTTTTGCTGTGTTGGCCAGGCTGGTCTTGAACCCCTGACCTTAAGTGATCTGCCCATCTCAGCCTCCCAAAGTGCTGGGATTACAAGCATGAACCACCGCACCCAGCCTCAAAGCCTCTGGAGAGAGGGTGACGTTGCTGACACCTTGATTTTGGACTTCTAGCTTCTAGAATATCAGAGAATCGATTTCTATTTTGTTTTGTTTTGTTTTGAGACAGAGTCTACCTCTGTTACCCAGGCTGGAGTGCAGTGGCACAATCTTGGCTCACTGCAACCTCCACCTCTAGGGTTCAAGTGATTCTCCTGCCTTAGCCTCCTGAGTAGCTGGGATTACAGACGCCCGCCACCATGACCAGCTAATTTTTGTATTTTTAGTAGAGACGGGGTTTCACTGTCTTGGCCAGGCTGGCCTCAAACTCCTGACTTCAAGTGATCCGCCTGCCTCGGCCTCCCAAAGTGCTGGGATTACAAGCGTGCGCTACCACGCCCAGCTGATTTCTATGGTTTTAAGCCACGTGGATTGTGGTCCTTTGTTGTGACAGTACCAGGAAGCCCACACGGAATCATCAGGATTAGAAATAAGATCTGCTGGGCTGGGCGGGGTGGCTGACAACTGTAGTCCCAGCACTTTGGGAGGCCGAGGCAAGCAGATCACCCGAGGTCGGGAGTTCGAGACCAGCCTGACCGAAATGGAGAAACCCTGTCTCTACTAAAATACAAAAAAATTAGCCGGGCATGGTGGCACATGCCTGTAATCTCAGCTACTCGGGAGGCTGAGGCAGGAGAATCACTTGAACCCAGGAGGCGGAGGTTGCGGTGAGCCAAGATTGCGCCATTGCACTCCAGCCTGGGCAAAAGAGCGAAACTCAGTCTCAAAAAAGAAAGAAAGAAAGAAAAGAAATAAGATCTGCTTCGGGCCGGGCATGTGGTTTACGCCTGTAATCCCAGCACTTTGGGAGGCCAAGGCGAGCAGATCAGATGAGGTCAGGAGTTCAAGACCGGCCTGGCCAACATGGTGAAACCCCGTCTCTACTAAAATACAAAATTAGCTGGGCGTGCTGGTGCGCACCTGTAATCCAAGCTACTCGGGAGGCTGAGGCAGGAGAATTGCTTGAATCTGGGAGGCAGAGGTTGCCATGAGCTGAGATTCCACCACTGCACTCTAGCCTGTACGACGGAACGAGACTCCATCTTAAAAAAAAAAAAAGATCTGGCCAGTCACAGTGGCTCACGCCTGTAATCCCAGCACTTTGGGAGGCCGAGGCAGGCAGATCACAAGGTCAGGAGATTGAAACCATCCTGGCTAACATGGTAAAACCCCATCTCTACTAAAATACAAAAAATTAGCCGGGCGAGGTGGCGGGCGCCCGTAGTCCCAGCTACTCGGGAGGCTGAGGCAGGAGAATGGCATGAAACCCGGGAGGCAGAGGTTGCAGTGAGCCGAGATTGTGCCACTGCACTCCAGCCTGGGGACAGAGCCGA
>NW_016853104.1:0-1726 GCF_001698545.2 Rhinopithecus bieti | reverse complement strand
CAAACAATTTCCCTGAAGCTTCAAGAGGAATCCTCTTATGAAAATGTTCATATGATTTTATGATTCAGCTTCCTTCCCTGTCCTTGGGAAACAGTATATTCACCCTCAGAGAAGGCATGAGGAATCATAAAACCAGATGTTTTCTCCCAAATCAGTCAAAAAATGTTCACTGAAATGTTGCTGTGTAAAAATAAAAGTGATTTTATGAGATCCAAATGCATTTCCCTTCCCTTCTGTGTCATTGCTGAAATTAAAAGCTCTTATTATGTCAAATAGTCGCATTTTATAACTTTTTTTTTTTTTTTTTTAACATGGAGTCGCGCTCTGTTGTCCATGCTGGAGTGCAGTGGCACGATTTCGGCTCAATTCAACCTCCACTCTCGGGTCAAGCAATTCTCTGCCTCAGCCTCCCAAGTAGCTGGGATTACAGGTGCCCACCACCATGCCCAGCTAACTTTTTCTTTTTTATTCTTTCTTTTTTTCTGAGACGGAGTCTTGCTCTGTTGCCCAGGCTGGAGTGCAGTGGCTGGATCTCAGCTCACTGCAAGCTCCGCCTCCCGGGTTCACGCCATTCTCCTGCTTCAGCCTCCCGAGTAGCTGGGACTACGGGCGCCCGCCACCTCGCCCAGCTAGTTTTTTGTATTTTTTAGTAGAGACGGGGTTTCACTGTGTTAGCCAGGATGGTCTCGATCTCCTGACCTTGTGATCCGCCCGTCTCGGCCTCCCAAAGTGCTGGGATTACAGGCTTGAGGCACCACGCCCGGCCTTAACTTTTTCTGTTTTTAGTGGAGACAGGGTTTCACCGTCTTGGCCAGGCTGGTCTTGCAGTGCTGATTTCGTGATCCACCCACTTTGGTCTCCTAAAGCGCTGGGATTACAGGTGTGAGCCACCGCTCCCGGCTGCATTTTATAACTTTAAGTACAATTTCTAAGGAGAAACACCGTGTGGATATCATAAACAACCAGCCCAGGTGAGGGGGTGCATTAGCTCAGGGCAGCAACCTATTTGACCTGTTTCAAAAGTGAAATTCAGGCCGGGGGCAGTGGCTCACGCCTGCAATCCCAGCACTTTGGGAGGCTGAGGTGGGCGAATCACTTGAGCCCCGGAGTTTGCAAATAGCTGGGGCAACATGGTGAAACTCCATTTCTACAAAAAGTACAAAACTTAACCCACGTATAGTGGCACGTTCCTGTAGTCCCAGTTACTTGAGAGTCTGAGGTGGGAAGATCACTTAAGTGCGGGAGATGGAGGGTCGCAGCGAGTTGACATCATGCCCTGCACTCCAGCCTGGGCGACAGAGCCAGACCCTGTCCCAAAAACGAAAGAATGGAAACGAAAACGAAAACTAGAGTTCAGATTTCCAGACAGAGAGAGGTGTGTAGCTTTCCAAATTGCAGATACTAGCCAGAAAAAACGGTGGCATCAGACAGCAGAGGGAAAACATTTTCCCATTCTTCCCAGACCTCCTCTGAGTCTGGTGTTACAGATTAAGTGTAAAAATAACCCTTTGGTTTCATCACATGCGAGGCTGTGGGGATACAACGGTGAACAAAACATTGTCCCTGGTTTTCACAAATTTATTAGGAAAGCTATTTAGACAAACAAGTAGGAGATTACATTTGTGCATGAACTCCTATGACTGGGAAGATAGATTGTTAAGAGAAAGCATAACTCAGATCAAGGAAGGCTTCCTGGAGGGACATGAAATATCTTGACTTTGCAAAT
>NW_016853103.1:0-1478 GCF_001698545.2 Rhinopithecus bieti | reverse complement strand
AAAGTGCTGGGATTACAGGCTTGAGCCACCGCGCCCGGCCGTACCTTTTTTTTTTTAGACAGAGTCTCACTCTGTCACCCAGGCTGGAGTGCAGTGGCATGATCATGGCTCACTGCAGCCTCAACATCCTGGGCTCAAGCGATCCTCCCACCTCAGCCTACTGAGTAGCTGGGAGTACAGGTGGCATGTGCCACCACACCTGGCTAATTTTTGATGTTTTGCAGAGATGAGGGTTTCACTATGTTGCCCAGGCTGGTCTCGAACTCCTGGGATCAAACCATCTTTCTGCCTTGGCTTCCCAAAGTGCTAGGGTTACAGGCATGAGCCACTGCACCCAGCCTAGCACTTTTATTATTATTGTTGTTGTTGTTGTTATTTTCTTTCTTTCTTTTTTTTTTTTGAGACGGAGTTTTGCTCTTGTTGCCCAGGCTGGAGTGCAATGGCGCGATCTCGGCTCACCGCAACCTCCGCCTCCTGGGTTCAAGCGATTCTCCTACATCAGCCTCCCGAGTAGCTGGGATTACAGGCATACGCCACCACGCCCAGCTAATTTTGTATTTTTAGTAGAGACGGGGGTTTCTCCATGTTAGCCAGGCTGGTCTCGAACTCCCGACCTCAGGTGATCTGCCCGCCTCGGTCTCCCAAAGTGCTGGGATTACAGGCGTGAGCCACCGTGCCCGGCATTTATTATTATTATTTTCTTAGAGACAGGGTCCCACAATTCTTCTGCCTTGTCCTCTGGAGTAGCTGGGACTATGGGTCTGCTTCACTGTGTCTGGCTTATTCTCATTTTTCAAGATGTTAGTTAACTTGCTCAATATCACATACTAGTTGGGAGACAAAGTAAACACAGGTGGATCACTTAGCAAGGCAAATGGCTACAAATCCTGTTTAATAAAGCACACATTCAGTCCAAGAAAGTTGAGGCCAGAGAGTGTATGATGTAGTTATCTATGGAAAGGTCCCTAAAAGTAAGTGCCTCTTCCTTTTTTCTGAGGCAAGGTCTCAGTCAGTTGCCCAGGTTGGAGTACACTGGCACAAACACGGCTCACTGCAGCCTTGTCCTCCTGGGTTCAAGAAATCCTCCTGCTTCAGCCTCCCCAGTAACTGGGAGTACAGGCACGCACCACCACACCCAGCTGATTTTTTACTTTTTGTAGAGACAGATTTTGCTATATATTGCCCAGGCTGGTGTGCCTCTTTCTTTCTTTCTCTCTTTCTTTCTCTTTCTTTCTTTCTTTCTTTCTTTCTTTCTTTCTTTCTTTCTTTCTTTCTTTCTTTCTTTCCTTCCTTCCTTCCTTCCTTCCTTCCTTCCTTCCTTCCTTTCTTTCTTTCTTTCTTTCTTTCTTTCTTTCTTCCTTCCTTCCTTCCTTCCTTCCTTCCTTTCTTTCTCTTTCTTTTCTTTCTTTTTTCTTTCTTTCCTTCTTTCCTTCCTTCTTTCCTTCTTTCCTTCTTTCCTTCCTTCTTTCCTTCTTTCC
>NW_016853101.1:0-3424 GCF_001698545.2 Rhinopithecus bieti | reverse complement strand
TTTATTTTACCAATAATCTTTAAAGCTGTTTTATTTCCCAAATATTACTAAAGTTGCATGAACTAAGACATTACAGTTTTATTTTTTCTTCCAAAATATTTTATCTAAGCACTTATTTTCTTTAAGCCAATTACTTAGAACTCTTTTATATAAACATCACACACACAACACGTATATAACTACACAGAGAACAAGATCCAGTAGTTGTAGGATTTTCATTTGCCAGTTTCTTCATTGGATTACTGAACTTGGGGTGGAGCCCGTCAAGAAATGGCTAGGAAAACATGCAGTTTCTGGGGTCTAATAAGCAGACACAGCTGGAAGTCAAAACGGATTTTGAGAAAGATCTATTTGCTTTTAATTCTTGGGGTTCCATGAGGAAAACAGAGGGTTTTTTTCCAAAACAGGGTCAGTTGCACCTTCTTTATTTTCCCAAGGAGTCCTAGGCGATCAGAAGCTATCTTAGGGCCTCTTATGTGTGCCTTAAGAGTGACAAGACAAAATGGAGAAAATAATTCAGTCAACTGAGAAGAAAAAACCTTTCTCAGCAAAACAAGATCCACAAAAGAAAAGATATAAAGGCAGCCAGGCGCCGTGGCTCACACCTGTAATCCCAGCACTTTGGGAGGCCAAGGCAAGCGGATCATAAGGTCAGCAGATCAAGACCATCCTGGCTAACACGGTGAAACCCCATCTGTACTAAAATACAAAAAATTAGCTGGGCATGGTGGTGGACACCTGTAGTCCCAGCTACTTGGGAGGCTGAGGCAGGAAAATGGCATGAACCCAGGAGGTGGAGCTTGCAGTGAGCCGAGATTGTGCCTCTGCACTCCAGCCTGGGCAACAGAGTGAGACTCTGTCTCAAAAAAAGAAAAGAAAAAAGACATAAAGGCCTTTTAAATATACCTATAGCTTGGCTATCCACTTTTAATTAAGCTGACTCTTAAATATAGTGCTCTTTAAAAAATCCTTTTAAAGTTCTTGTTACCCAACTTTAGCCATGCCAAGTGGCCAATATTTCTGGCTTTTGAACTTGACCTCCCAGGTGCTCAGAGAAAGGAAAATTCAAGACAATTCACGGAAGGGAAGAGAATCAACAAATGGTAAAGTTCGTGCAGGTATCAAATCAGAAAGGACTCATTCCTTAACCCAGGAATCGAACCCAGGCCACTACTGTGAAAGTGAAAACTTTTGCTGCTGAGCTACAGTACTGGGCAGTCTCCATTGTGTTTCCCAGAAGGACTCCAGAGTAGTTAATTTTGAGTTTGCAAAGGGTTTTAACTACTCAACATAATTTTAGAGCTAACTGTGACATGAACCCTGAAATTCCTGTTCCCTTGAAGGCAGAGACCAAGAGAAAGTACCACCATGTGGTTACAAAGTCAAGCTCCCAAGGATGTAAAACAAGATGGAGACCTCATCCAGTTTTTTTTGTTTTGTTTTTTAATGCACTTCAGTGTGTTGTTGTTCATTTGGAATGTTCCATTGTAAGTTATCTTTAGTAAGATTTTGTGATTTCTGTAAGACTATGCTCCCTCCCAAACCTAATGTATAAACCGGAAAGAACTCTGCTTTTCAGAAGTTAAGGATCTCATTTTACCTAAAATATTGGCTTTGCTTTCAGGTTCCCTTGATAAACTTAGCCAATGACTTTTCCTACCTAAATGTGCAAGAAAATGAAACAAAGGTGTGGAAAACAAAATCCCTGTGAATTTTCAAATGCCAAATTTTACAACCCCTGCAATAGTACCATTTACTACCAGTTTCTTTCTGACCTAGTCAAATCTAAGAGGCCTCTAACTGGATCCAATCCAGTTAATTACTGATCAAATCCCATCCTGGACCCAGTCCAGTTTCTGTTGTGACTTCTGAACCCAGTTTGGAACAGAAATTTGCTCAAAGAAACTTGGAGAGTTCAAAACACAAATCTGTGGAGCTGTGATATTCAAGAGAGAACATACCATGATCCCCAGCTACTCTGAGAGATCAAAGGACACAAGTAGGCCCAAGAGGTTCCTCGCTTGTTCCCTCAGTGCTCCTGGGAGTCATTAGAAGGTCTAATTCATATCCCACTTCTGACACCATCTAGTAAAAGAAAACTTCACCAGTTTAAAGGAGTTTAATTGAGCAATGAACAATTCGCAAATTGGGCAGCCCCAGAATCACAGCAGATTCAGACAGACTCTAGCAATGCCCTGTGGTCAGAACAAATTCATAGACACCAAAAAAAAAAAGAGAGAGAGAAGTGGCATACAGAAATTGGCAGTGATGTACAGAAACAGCTGGTTGGTTGCAGGTTGGCATTTGTCTTATTTGAACAGTTTGAACACTTAGCAGTCTATAAGTGGTTGAAGTATGGTCCACTGGGATTGGCCAAGACTCAGTTATTGTTACAGGCACATACTCCTAAGTCAGGTTTTGCTCTTGTCTGCCTGTTAAGCTAGGTTATAGTTCATCCACAGGGATGCAAATACAGAGGTATGAAGTCCTTGTCAGGCCATATTTAGTTTGCTTTGACACTTGAATTCCACCCAAACAAATCAGCTTGAATCAGTGTGAAGAGAAGTGTGGCAACTTTTAAATTTGTCAGTTCCTTACCAATTGTGTTGGTGTTTTAGCATTCAGCCCCAAAGTTCCTTACTCTTGGCCCCTTCAGTTTTTTCCCTCCTGTGATGGTATTAATAAAGATCTATGCTTAGTTATTTAAAATGAGACTTTGAGAAAAGCAAGACACTTAGATTTCTAAATTTTACTGATGCATTGAGTATTTCTAAGCTGCTGATCGATTAGAGTTGTTTGGTGTGGCAGTTCCCCAGTATGTCCAGTTGCTCACAAATTTTGACTTGAATGTTCTTTGCCAAATTGGCACTGAGTTTCTCCTTCTTGCCATCATTTGCTTCATGAAATAATCTTTCTTTCATTTACATTTATAATCAAATGCAGTAGAAATATTTTGAATGAGCTATTCTAAATAAAGTCTACTAATGATTTCTTCTCTAGATAGGTTTTTCACTCAGAACTTAATATTTCAAAATTTAAATTACACATTAATAAACATATCCCTAATACCCTTGTGAGGAGGGCAAACTAATATGAAATTTTATTTGAGGCTGTTTTAAAATATACTTGATTATAAAGTCCCTTGAAATATTTTAATGTTCAAATTAATACCCCCCAAAAAATCAATATTTGTGTTATTATTTAAACATGTCCCCTAGTGTAAAAGTTTAAGTAACACTAAGTTCATAACTAAGAATAACTTAAAAACTAATTTTCAATTCGTGACAACAAAGGAGGAAATAGGGCAATTCTTTGCTCATTTAATTATTTAAATAAATACTCTTTTTAAAAAGATAAAACAAGAGATAATTTCAATATATTTATTTTACATTTGAACAGATACTTTTATTTAATACAACTATTC
>NW_016853100.1:0-847 GCF_001698545.2 Rhinopithecus bieti | reverse complement strand
GATTCCCCTGCTTCAGCCTGCAGAGTAGCTGGAACTACAAGCGTGCGCTACCACACCTGACTCATTTTTTTTTTTTTTTTTTTAGAGAAAATAAAACGTGTTGGCCAGTATTTCTCCATCTCCTGACCTCGTGATTCGCCTGCCACAGCCTCCCAAAGTGCTAGGATTACAGGCATGACCTATTTATTTATTTATTTTAAGATAGGTTCTTACTCTGTCGCCCAGGCTGGAGAACAGTGGTGCCATGACAGCTCACTGTAACCTCTGCCTCCTTGTTTCAAGTGATCCTCCCACCTCAGCCTCACAAGTAGCTGGGACCACAGGTGCACACCACCAGATGTGGCTACTTTTGTACTTTTGTAGAGACAGGTTCACTATGTTGCCCAGGCTGGTCTAAAACTCTTGGCCTCCAGCAACTCACCTGCCTTGGCTTCCTAAAGTGCTGGGATTACAGGTGTGAGCCACCTTGCTCACCCTTCTTTCCACTTTTTTGCTATGATGAATACTGATTCTATGAACATTTTGTGTACAATTTCTTTTACAGGAACACATGTTTTCACCTCTTTTTCATATATACCTAGGAGTGGAATTGATGGCTTGTATAGTAACCCTATGTTTAACTTTTTGGTATAGCAAAGTGAAACTTGAAACTAGTAATTCCACTATTACTGTTTATTTATATGACATTTCCAGAAAAAGCAGATTAAAACAGAGAGAAAGCAGATCACTTCTGTCTAGGACTGAGGCTGAGACCAGGGTTGGCTGCAGATGGGCATGCTGGGAATTTTTCTGGCAAAGGAACTGTCCTAAAAGTGGATTGTGGTGATGGTCGCAGAATCCTATGCAA
>NW_016853099.1:0-1795 GCF_001698545.2 Rhinopithecus bieti | reverse complement strand
TTGAGACGGAGTCTCTCTGTGTCACCCAGGCTGGAGTGCAATAGCGTGATCTCGGCTCACTGCAGCCTCTGCCTCCCGGGTTCAAGCGTGACTCTCCTCCCTCAGCCTCCCGAGCACCTGGGACTACAGGCGCGTGCCACCATGCCCAGCTAATTTTTCATATTTTTAGTAGAGACGGGGTTTCACCGTGTTAGCCAGGATGGTCTTGATCTCCTGACCTCATAATCTGCCCGCCTCGGCCTCCCAAAGTGCTGGGATTATAGGCGTGAGCCATTGCGCCCGGTCCCCAAAATAATTTTTTTTAAGAAAGCATCCTTTCTGAAGAATTGGCTCAGGGGAGTCCAAGATTCACTTTATACTACTGAGATGCTAGGGTAATTTTCTTCTAATATTTTCCATAAGTCTTTTATTCTGATGCCAAATTAACAGAAGGTCCAACTTTCAATTCCTGGTTTGCTTTCTAGTTGTCCAGGGATTGATTTTCTTGGCCTTTTGTAAATGCACAAATCAAAGGACTAAAAGAAAATAAATAAAGCATAATAAGAGAAGCAAGAGATGGTGAAACCCCATCTTTACTAAAATACAAAATTAGCTGTGCCTGGTTGTGGGTGCCTGTAATCCCAGCTACTTGGGAGGCTGAGGCAGTGAATTGCTTGAACCTGGGAGGTGAAGGTTGCCGTGAGCCAAGATTGTGCCACTGTACTCCAGCTTGGACAACAGAGCGAGACTCTGTCTCAAAAAAAAAAAAAAAAAGAAAGAAAAAAAGAAAACGAAAACAAGGTACTATTCTATAAATACCAAGACCCTGCCTCAAAAGAGGACTTTTCCAACTGCATCCACTCACATCTTGGTTTTTATACCTGAATTATAAAATGAGTTTAATGTTTATCTCAGTGACACAGTTTTATTAGTAGACATGGAATTGTGATGTTGGATCGAGGTATCCGGAAGACGAAAGATGTCAGAGCCCTCAGCCTCTGTGGCAGGATTTTGCTTTATGGGTTTGATTTCTGGGATGGTGATTTTGAGATCTTGCAACCCCATAGGTTTATGGGGAGCTTGGAGATTTCATAAGAAGGATGTGAATATAGCATGCCCCGGTCCTTCAAGAAACCATGGGCCGGGCGCAGTGGCTCATTCATGCCTGTAATCCCAGCACTTTGGGAGGCTGAGGCAGGCGGATCACCTGAGGTCAGGAGTTCGAGACCATCCTGGCCAACATGGTGAAACCCCGGCTTTACTAAAAATACAAAAATTAGCCAGGCACGGTGGCACACACATGTAATCCCAGGTACTTGGGAGACTGAGGCAGGAGAATTGCTTGAACCCGGGAGGCAGAGGTTGCAGTGAGCCAAGATTGAGCCACTGCACTCCAGCCTGGGGACAAGAGCGAGACTTTATCTCCGAAAAAGAAAAGAAACCATGCCCAGTTTTGGGGATACCGTTACAGACTCATTTTCCAGGACTGTGTCATTGCATTAAAATTGGTGGTGTTTGTTAAATTTGCATTAAAATTAGTCCCAGACAAGTGGGTAGACATAGGTGAGTCTTCCGCATCTTTCCAACAAGGAGATGCCGTCATCAAATCCCGTAGCTTGATATAGATTTATCGAGAAGCTTTGCAGTGTTATGTTTTGGGGCTCACGGATTAGAAACTCCTTGTGGAATCAGACGGCTCTGTCTGTTATATGTTGGTGCAAAGCTAACTGTGGTTTATGCCATTAAAAGTAATAGCAACATAGCAAGACCTCGGGTCTACAAAAAATGTAAAAAAAAAAAAAAAAAAAAAAAAAAA
>NW_016853098.1:0-1031 GCF_001698545.2 Rhinopithecus bieti | reverse complement strand
AGCTATTATTTTATTCAGTACAATCTGTGAGAGAAAGTCTATTAATAATTGGGTCATTATTTGTATTTCTTTTCCTTTACTTCTTTTAATGTTTTACTCCTTTTCTTCCGGTTTTACTTATATAACGCTTTTCTTTTCCTTGCCTTCTTAAAAATTCAAGTATAAAGTCTACCATTCTTTCTGCCCAGGGTCCAAAAGGATGATTTACCCAAAATGGAAAGACCCACTGAGTTATTTATACTACTCTGGACAAGTTTCATGTTATGGATACATTTCCAAACACAAACACAAAGTTTTCTGTTGTTTTTTTTTCAGTATGGGCTCACTGCAGCTTCGACCTCCTGGGCTCAAGTGATCCTCCCTCCTCAGCCCGCCAAGTATTTGGGATCACAGGCACATGCCACCACGCCTGGCTAATTTTTTGTATCTTTTGTAGAGGCGAGTTTTGCCATGTTGCCCAGGCTGGTCTCAAACTCCTGAGCTCAAGTAATCCACCCGCCTTGGCCTCCCAAAGTAGTAGGATTACAGGTGTGAGACACCGTGCCTGGCCTCCAAACATGAAGTTATTTTGAAAGAAAATCAAGCAGAGCAGATCACTAAACATATTCCTTAAATATGTTCTCTTTCCTCCCCTATCCTCCATAAAATCCCGCAAATAAGTATCAGATATAAGCGAGATGCTTCCTAATTTAAACCCATGATCCACTGTGTAGGAAGCAATGACAATAGCAAGATGTTTACTTTCCTTTATGTTGTAGCCACAGAAGTGATCTCAGTTTAGATAGGCTTGTCAAATGATTTTGTCAAGAGTGGGCAAACTTTTTCTGAAAACGGTCAGATAGTACATATTTTCCACTTTGTGAGTCACATGGTCTCTATTGCAAATATGCAGCTCTGCCATTGTAACATGCAAGCAACCATAGACAATATGTATAGAAATTTACAAGGCTGTTTTTTTGTTTTGTTTTGTTATTTTTCTCTTTTCTTCCTTTCTTTATTTTTTATTATATTTTAAGTTCTAGGGTACATAT
>NW_016853097.1:0-848 GCF_001698545.2 Rhinopithecus bieti | reverse complement strand
GTTTCTCTTCCAACTAAAATATAAGCTCCATGTGCCAGAAACATATTTTTTATGCCTAGAAAAAAGCCTAAAATATTGATGATATTCAATAAATATTTATTGAATCATGATTTCGATTTTTTTTTCCACCCTTATTAACCTACCCTGCCCTTGTTTTCTCTTCCACCTGTCTTTTAGTTCTGACAACAATCCTCAGATCCCTCTACGGTCAATAAAGACAGTCAGAATTAAAGACTTTTATCCCTCCCCAAGATTATGATTTGGTTATTTGTTTCACAAATAACACTGTTAAAACTTCAGACAAATTAAATTTAGCAGACTTAATTGAGCAAGAAAAAACAAGCAAAAAGAAAAACAAGATTCGTGAATCAGAATTGGTAGAATCAGAGAGACTCCAGGCATGCCTTGTCGTCAAAACAAATTCATAGACAAAAAAAGGAAAATGACCTACAGAAATTGGAAGTGAGGTACAGAAACAGCGGGATTGGTTACAGGTTGGTATTTGCCTTATTTGAACACAGTTTTAACATTCAGCAGTGTATGAATGATTGAAATATGACTTCTGGGATTGGCCAAGACTCAGCCATTGTTACAGACGCATATTCCTAAATTAGATTACTATTGATCCACAAGGACTCAAATATAGAAGTACGGAGTCTTTCTCAGGCCACATTTAGTTTGCTTTAACAACACTCTGCATGGTGTTAAAAATTATTTTGAGGATCCTTGAATGGAAGGCAATGTAAGGGTAGATATGAATATACCACTTCTGTGTTAGGTCAAGTTTCCCAGAAGCGGATGTTTAGACAAGGATTTGTACACAAATGATTTAATAGAAGAATGGTGCC
>NW_016853096.1:0-597 GCF_001698545.2 Rhinopithecus bieti | reverse complement strand
CAAAAAACCAAACACTGCATGTTCTCATTCATAGGTGGGAACTGAACAATGAGAACATTTGGACACAGGAAAGAGAACATCACACACCGGGGCCTGTCGTGGGGTGGGGGGAGTGGGGAGAGATAGCATTAGGAGATATACCTAATGTAAATGACGAGTTAATGGGTGCAGCACACCAACATGGCACATGTATACCTATGTAACAAACCAACCTGCACATTGTGCACATGTACCATAGAATTTAAAGTATAATTTTTAAAAAAAAGAAAGAAAAGGTGGCTGTGGCGGGGCATGGTGACTCACGCCTGTAATCCCAGTACTTTGGGAGGCCAAGGTGGCAGATCATTTGAGGTCAGGCAGCCTGACCAACATGGTGAAACCCTGTCTCTACTAAAAATACTAACAAATTAGCTGGGCATAATGGCAAATGCCTGTAATCCTAGCTACTTGGGAGGCTGAGGCAGGAGAATCGCTGGAACCAGGGAGGCAGAGGTTGCAGTGAGCTGGGACTGTGCCACTGCACTCCAACCTGGGCGATAGAGTGAGATTATAATAGAGTGAGACTCTATTATAAAAGAAAGAAGGAAGGAAGGAAGG
>NW_016853095.1:0-1668 GCF_001698545.2 Rhinopithecus bieti | reverse complement strand
GGCTGCATGTAAATCAAAACTCAGAATAATGGTGATTTAAGTAACACAGTTATTATTTTTTTCACATAAAAGAAGAACCAGAAATAGGCTGTCCAGATCGGCTATGGTGACTCCCTGAAGTTATCAGAGATTCAGGCTCATTCTAGCTCTCCACGTAGCCAGCCCCAAGGTGTGGTCCTGACTCTTGTGGTCCCACATGGTTCCTGGAACCTCAGCCCTCATGCCTTCCTTCCAGGCAACAGGAAGAAGGAAGGGGAGGGAAAATAGCATCCTCCCTCCCTTTTAGGAACGCTTCCTGAAAGTGCACATACTTAACGCTTAGCATCTCATTGGCCAAAGTGGTCACATGGCCACATCTGGTTGCAAGGGAGTCTAGGAAATGTCTTTTAGAGGTTGATTGTAACCCATTAATAAAATTGGGGTTCTGTTACTGGAGAAAATGAAAGGATGAATATAAAGGTAGGCTTCCAGCTGTCCCTGAGAGTTGGGTTTCGGAAATAATGAGTTCTAGTCTTATCTCTGGCACTATCCAGCTCTGTGAACTTCAGCTAAGATTTCGCATCACTTATCTATTTCGACTGAAAATCAAAGAATTGGACTGAATGATTTTGAAGTTCCCTTCTAACTGTAACATTGCATGAGTGTTTGAATTTGGGATACAGTAAGTATGGTTTCATAAGAGATAAAATGTCTTTGAAGAGTGGATTGTGCAAGATGTCTATTAAATATCTTAAAACTGATTTTGTAATTGAAAATTCATTTCAAACTTATTCATGCATACAATTCCACTTCTCTATTTATTAAAATGCTTTCTGGATATAGGTCTAGATGACTTTAATATGTGCCTGGAAAACAGCATAGGAATTACATAATACTAGTGTGTACTGGATGAGTCTTCTGTTTATTTTGTAAGAAAATTTTAAATAAAATCTACATAAACAACTATTCTGTTCCTTACTCCATATATGCATTTGGTTCAGTCTCATTTACCAACTTGTTGATCTGTCGAATCAATTTTGTACACGGATTCATATCCACCAACTACTGAACATCTTCCACACACATATAAAGTCCCTGCTTTCAAGGGGTCTGCAGTTTATTAGTGGGAATACAGTAAATACACAAACGGGTAAGTAACACAGCAGAGAATAAGTGCTCTGAGAAGGGCAATGACTCCAGAGTTCACAGGAAGGAGTTATGGCGAAGGCTTTGTGCTTTTGCTGTTTGTTTGGGAGGGGAAGCCTTATGTGGAGAAGGGGCCATTTGGAGATCTGGGTGGGCGGGGGTGGGAGTGGTCAGCCAGGAAGGCATTCTAGGGGAAAGGAAAAGAAAGGACAGGTGACAGAGAATGGTCCAGATCAGCTGGAGATGAGGCGTGGTGGTGTGGTAGTGTGGTGGAAAGATGGTGGTATTTAGAGTCAAGCCTGACTCTGCCACTTACTGGTTCTGAAGTCTTGAGCAAGTCACTTAGCCTCTTTGGGATCTCACTTCCACATCTGTAATAGGAAACAATACTACCCTGTTCATAGGACTGTCCTGTGTATGGCTGTATGTACAGAGCATTGTCTGCATTAATGTATGGAAAAGCACCTGCCACAGGGCCTGGGACTGTGTGCTTCCATAAGTAACAGGCCCTTCCTCACATATCCATAGCTAATATTGTCCCTT
>NW_016853094.1:0-524 GCF_001698545.2 Rhinopithecus bieti | reverse complement strand
AGGCTTCAATGCATTCCCAAATATCCTACTGTAGATTGCACAAAACTGTGATATCAAATTGCTCAATGAAAAGAACGGCAAAATCTGTAAGATGAATTCACACATCACAAAGTTGTTTTCAGGAGGCTTCTTTGTAGTTTTATCTGAGGAAAGTTCATTTTCTCCATAAACATCAAAGGGCTCCAGAACATCCCATTGCAGATTCCACGAAAACAGTGTGAGTAAACTGCTCCAGGGAAAGAAAGGTGTTATTCTGTGAGATGAATTCACACATCTCAAAGGAGTTCCTCAGAAAGGTTCTTTTTGGTTTTTATCTGAGAATATGTTCTTTGTCACCATAGGCTTCAATGCCCTCCCAAATATCCTATAGCAGACTCCACGAAAACAGTGTGATCAAGCTACTCATTGAAAGGAACGGTGTAACTCTGTGGGATGAATTCACACATCACAAAGCAGTTTCTCAGAAAGCTTCTTTCTGGTTTCTATCTAAGGATATTCCCTTTGTCACTATAGGCCTCAATATG
>NW_016853093.1:0-2454 GCF_001698545.2 Rhinopithecus bieti | reverse complement strand
CTATACTCCATACTGTCTCAACCATAACTTAAGAAATGGAATAATGGAAAATTTTAAATGTAAAATTCTGTTTGCCTTTATACAATGCCCCACATCTGTTCTTACTGAAGCCCGTAATAACGGAGTCATCAAAACAGTAGCAAAATTGGGATTTAAATTCTTTAATGTCCAATTCTAAGAAGTGGTAATATAAAACTCTGAACCTATCATTTTGTGTTGCATATACATAAAATTCTAGATTTATGGTGTAGCTAGTTTTATATTTGGACACAAAATTGGTTTATAACATTTTGATAACAGTCGTTTTCTGCCAGAATTGCCAAAATATACTGGTTTGATATTTGTACTTCTAAAATATGTTAAAGTATTTATTAATGTTAACATCAGAAACAGGCAGAGTTTGTGTTGGCACAGAAAAGAGTGTCACTACTCTCATTCCCCTGTGTTGAGATTCTCTTATTAGAATTATTTATAGTATAAAATTGTAAAGAAGGGCTCCATGTAATGGAACTAATTTAATGTTCTAGTAAGAGAATCTAGTTATAACCTAGTCTGTACAAAACAAAAGAATTTCAGGTGTTCGGGTGCTTTCTAGTCAGGCACTCTGTTTGTAAGGAACTTGAGTTCATCTTCGTCCCATACTCTATACTAAATTGCTGATTAAGATTTTATACTTTCATTCATCATCAAACCTTTCCCTACCGAGATTCATAGACTGTTATGGCAAGAATTGGCCTTTAAACATTATCTAGGTCTCTTTGGTGGAAACGTTCTAACCACCCAAACTCTTGTCTTTAACCAAAAGAGGAGAACCCTGAAGCATGCGGGAAGGGGAGAGGACAAGGGATTAGTAGTGTGGTAGTTATTGTGAATGGACAGGTAAGAAATTGGGTGCACGAGTCCTCTTTGTTTTCATTACTTGGGATTCCAAACACTACTTGATAATTCATTATAAAGAGGCTGCAATCAGATACTTGTTTCTGGGTCTGACAATACACAGTTTCTTCAGCTTATGTTTATACATGAGTTCTATGACTTTTGTTCATAGAACTTATGAGAGATTTAACTTGTAAGTAAGAGCTCTTTGTAATATTTCAGCTCATTACATCTGGCTTTGATATGAGTTCTTACTAGCTCATTATAGTATTCTAAAATATTACTTAATGGGCATAAGTGCTAGAATTTTAATTGAACAACCTAACTTTTAGTATATATACTAACAGTCACATGCCATTCTTGTTTAATGAACAAGGGAGAGTTGCTCCATTCATCATCTGCTTTTACTTTTAGACAAGTAATTATTAGATTTTACCTAACATTCCTTTCTCAGCTGGAGTATATAGAAAGCATCAATATAAGTCATTTTGCCCTGATTTTTCCTTTCCTTTTGATTTCTTTTTTTTTTTTTTTTTTGAGACGGAGTCTTGCTCTGTCGCCCAAGCTGGAATGCAGTGACCGGATCTCAGCTCACTGCAATCTCCGCCTCCCGGGTTCACGCCATTCTCCTGCCTCAGCCTCCCGAGTAGCTGGGACTACAGGCGCCCGCCACCTCGCCTGGCTAGTTTTTTGTATTTTTAGTAGAGACGGGGTTTCACCGTGTTAGCCAGGATGGTCTCGATCTCCTGACCTTGTGATCCGCCTGCCTCGGCCTCCCAAAGTGCTGGGATTACAGGCTTGAGCCACCGCACCCGGCCACCTTTTTGATTTCTTAAAATTTGTAGTTCTGTTCTATTCACTTTGGCCATATTTTCTAAAGAAAGCTTCCTGCTTTCTACATACTTGAATTGTTCTTAGATTGTTTTGGTCTGCATATTCAAATGCCTTTTGAAAACCGTATCCACTTCCAGCACAAATAGCCAAGTTTGCAAGACTTTCTTAACCTCTTTCCAAGGAACCTGTGCCAGAAATATATGTGAAGAAGCACATTCATTTATTCATTCAACAAATACCTATGTTGAGTGCCTATGTTTAGGGCATTATCTGGACATCAGGGGTATATATAAACATAATTAATCCAAGGTTCCTACTTTAATTATATTTGTGAGGTAAGTAGCATCTTGATCAGTCCTAATGTTATTTCATTATATATCATGGTCGATTTAATTTTAGAATTATACATCTGAAGAGAAGGGAAGTTTTCAAAGTGGTTTTATTAGCATGTTATTTAACATAATAAAGCATTTATGTAATGTTTACAGATATATTTAAATAAGTGAATGACTTTTAACGAGATTTTCTCCCCCCTCTCTCTCTCATTAGGTTCTTGGAGTGTCAATGTTTTAATACCAGTACACAATTAAATCTGTGGTGAAGTCATTTTCTAAGTGGAAGAGGAAATTTTAAAGTGTGGTAGATACAGTGAAATTCTGTACAGATTTTTCTCTAAGGAGAATATGACATGCTTATGCTTACCAAGATCAAGTGCATTGAGGGGCAGTTTTGTTTGCCTGAATA
>NW_016853091.1:0-410 GCF_001698545.2 Rhinopithecus bieti | reverse complement strand
ACCTCTTGTTGTTTTATTGTAAAATGTGTATGTTGAGGGAGGTTGGCATATATAAATATGAGATAAACCTAAGAGACAACGTGAAAAGTTTCCTCAAGTAAAAAGCGTGGAAAGGGCCAGGCGCAGTGGCTCACGCCTGTAATCCCAGCACTTTGGGAGGCCGAGGTGGGCAGATCACGAGGTCAGAAAATCAAGACCATCCTGGCTAATACAGTGAAACCCCGTTTTTACTAAAAGTACAAAAAATTAGCTGGGCATAGTGGCAGGTGCCTGTAATCCCAGCTACTCCAGAGGCTGAGACAGGGGAAATGCTTGAACGCAGGAGGCAGAGGTTGCAGTGAGCCGAGATGGCGCCACTGAACTCCAGCCTGGGTGACAGAGCGAGACTCTATCTCAAAAAAAAAAAAAAA
>NW_016853090.1:0-367 GCF_001698545.2 Rhinopithecus bieti | reverse complement strand
TACACATCGCATACAGATTCTCAGATTGCTTCCCCCTTTTTTTTTATCCTGGGATATTAGCTTTTCTGCCAATGGCCTCAATGAATTCCCAAATGTCCATTTGCAGAATGGAGAAAAACAATGTTTCCAAACTGCTGAATCCAAAGAAAGATTTAACTCTGTGAGATGAATGCACACATCGCAAAGCAGTTTCTCAGAATGCTTCTTTCTTGTTTTATCTGAAGACGTTCCTTTTCACCTTCTTCCTCAGTGCGCTCCCAAATATCCCTTCAGAAATTATGCAAAACAGTGTTTCCAAACTCTTGAATAAAAGAATGGTGTATCACTGTGTGATGAATGCATACACTGCAAGTGGTTTCTCAGATAG
>NW_016853089.1:0-1381 GCF_001698545.2 Rhinopithecus bieti | reverse complement strand
GTCCTTTGTAGGTACATGGGTGCAGCTGGAAACCATCATTCTCAGGAAACTCGCAAAAACAGAAAACCAAACACTGCATGTTCTCACTCACAGGTGGGAATTGAACAATGAGATCACTTGGACACAGGAAGGGAAACATCACACATCCTATTGTGGGGAGGGGGTGGGGGGAGGGATAGCATTAGGAGATATACCTAATGTAAATGACGAGTTAATAGGTGCAGCACACCAACATGGCACATGTATACATATGTAACAAACCTGCACATTGTGCACATGTACCCTAGAACTTAAAGTATAATAATAATAATAATAAATAAAAAATAAAAAAAGATAAAATAATCAGTAAAAACAGGATGACACTGCCAAAAAACAAAATGTATTGGTATAACCAGCTACAGAGGTAATGTACCTTAGCATTCATTATACCTAACACTATTGATATTTATTGTCAAAATATATTGTGTTCTACAGACTCCCTGAATCTGTGTCACCTACAAGTTCATTCAAGTAGTAATTAAAGTAAGAAGCACTGCCTTTAAGATACGATCAAAACTTCCCAGAGGATGAGCACAGCAGGTTGTCAGTACCTCTTCTCTGATGGTTTTTATGCGGCAGTTTGCTGAGACTCTGTCTTAAATCCATGAGCTTTGTCTGTCCAGAATTCAACAAATTCCACTTTTGCCTGGAGGATATGGTGCACGGAGTCTATCCCTTTCTTGACCTCCGCATGGATGACCAGTTAATTAGGACAGGGTCCTGTCAATGTAGGTACCATCACCATTATTATTGTCATCATAATTTTACATATTCTAGTCACACATTGACCTCAAAGAATGCAAAACGAATAAAGGCTACATCCCTGACCTTAGTCACCTACCATTTTGAGGGTGCCCTGTTGATAATAAAGGAGACTATATATAAAGATGTGGTTTAGGGAGTATAAGCCATCACTATTACTAGAAAACAACACAAACCAATGCAGCCAGTCTGAGGAAGCTCATGATATGACCCAGAGGCGTAACTTGAGTGATTTGTGGCATCCAGGAAGACTTGCCTCTCTCGCCTGTGACCTGGAGCTTGCAGTCCTGAAATAATACACTTACTATTAATTACTTTCCCAAGAAAGGGGCATTAGCTTCAGAGACCCACAGATGTGGATTCCAATCTTCACTACATTACTTAATGGTTTTGTGTCTTAAGAAAAGATTGTTAACTACTTTGATACTTGGATTTTTCAGCTGTAAAATGTTTATCTTATAAAAAATGTTGTGAAATTTAAATGTGATAATATATGTAAAACCCCTAACAATACTTGCACTTAATGTTTACATCAATAATAATTGATTCAGGAAAACCACCTTCCCTTCCCTCCCTCCCT
>NW_016853088.1:0-2215 GCF_001698545.2 Rhinopithecus bieti | reverse complement strand
CTGCTTCTTGTGCAACAGGGCTGTTGCTGCCAGGGTCCTTAGACATGGTTGCCAGGCTTTGGAAACCCCATCTAGTTGTTTTGAGAGATAGGCCACTGGCCTTGGCCAGGGCCCCACAGTCTGGGTTAAAACTCCAACTGCCATTTTTTTCTCTTTCTGACACATAGAATGTAAAGGGCTTTTCAAATCCGGTAGTCCTAGGGCTGGGACCAACATAAATTTTTCCTTTAACTTACAAAAGGCTTGCTGTTGTAGAAGCCCCCATTCAAAAGGCTCCCAGTCACCCCCCTTTGTAACCCCGTACAAAGGTTTGGCTACTACTGCAAAGTTTGGAATCCATAATCTGCAAAGTCCCACAGCTCCTAGGAATTCCTTTACTTGCCT
The DNA here is from genome assembly GCF_001698545.2 of Rhinopithecus bieti. Lineage (NCBI taxonomy): Eukaryota > Metazoa > Chordata > Mammalia > Primates > Cercopithecidae > Rhinopithecus > Rhinopithecus bieti. The sequence continues at coordinate 1,831 of NW_016853088.1, read as the reverse complement.
TCTGGTTTTAGGTTCCGGTAGGCTGAAGATGACCTGATTTCTTTCTGACCCCAGGCTGCGCTCTCCTTTCCCAATAGTGAATCCCAGTAGCGTACCTGCTGTCTGCAGATCTGAGCTTTCTTCTTGGACACTTTATACCCACAGTCCTCCAGGTGCTGAAGCAGGGCATCAGTTCCTTTTGCACAGCCAACTGCCATGGAGTGTTCCAGCAGAAGGTCGTCCACGTACAGGAGCAACACGCAGTCTAGGTCTTTAGCAGGAAAATTTTGCAGGTCTCGAGCCATGGCCTCCTCAAAGATAGTAGGGGAGTACTTGAACCCCTGGAGAAGCCGGGTCCAAGTGTACTGAGTAGTGACACCTGACTCCAGATCTTCCCACTGAAAGGCAAACAGCTTCTGGCTCTCAGGAGCTATTCTGATGCTAAAGAAGGTATCTTTTAAGTCCAGACAGGTAAACCAGCTGTCCTCAGCAGGTAGCAGCCCTAACACTGTATAAGGGTTAGGAACTGTTGGGTGCAGAGTCACTGTAGCTCGGTTGACCAAGCGCAAGTCCTGTACTGGTTGGTAGTCCTTGGTCCGTGGCTTAGGGACAGGCAGGAGAGGGCGTTCCATGGAGACTGGCAAGGAACTATAATTCCATAGGCTTTCAAGCACCTGAGATGAACCTGGATTCCTTCCAGAGCTTCTCTGGGAACTGGATACTGCTTTTGTCTAATTGGTTGGGCCCTAGGCTTAACTTCTATGAGTATGGGGGCTTGATTGATTACTAGTGCCAGAGGATTATCTTCTGCCCATACTCGGGGCCATCGCTTAGCTAGAGCTGGTTTTATCTCTTGGCCTGGCTCGGTTATAAAAAGTCTCCATTCATCTTCCTGGGGGATGGTAAGGGCCGTGATAACTCCTGTTCCCGGTAACTTTAGCTGTAAAGAGACCTGTTTTGTAAAGGAGATGGTTGCTCGCAGCTTGCTAAGCAAGTATCTTCCCAGCAAGGGCAAGGGACAACCAGGCATGTACAAGAACTGGTGAACTATCTCATGTCCCCCCACCGAGCAGGTCCGTGGTAGACAGAAAGCCTGCTTAGTGGAAACTCCTGTTGCTCTAATTATATCAACGGTTTTCTTGGATAAGGGAGTGACCGGGATGGTCACTACTGAAATGTTCAGCACCTGTATGACAATAACTTAATGTCCTCACCCCCAATTGTAATCCTGACCATGGACTCCTTGGGGGCGCTTGAACCCGGTCCTCTTCAGTCCAATAGCCCTTCAACCAGATTGAACAAAGCTCCCTCATCTTTATTTGAGGTCTTTTGTTCCAAACCACTTTACTGTTCCTTCAGCTGGAGACACTTATCTTTCCAATGTCCTATTTCCTTACAATAGGCTCATTGGTTACATTGCAAACGTGGGCAATTAGACTGGGTATTCTTCCCTGAAACCCCCTTTCCCTCTCCTTTCAGGGAAATTCCCTTAATGGCTGCAGCCGGTAAGTCGGCATTTCTCCTAGCCTGGCGTTCACCTTCCTTATGACTTTCTCTGCGGCTTGTTGCATCTTTATTCAAAAACACTTGATTGGCTATTTCCAGTAACTGTGAGGTATTCATACCAGCAAACCCAGCCCGTTTCTGCAATTTTCTCCTGATATCTTCCGCACTTTGACTAACTAAGGCCATGCTAATCATGCGCTGATTTTCACGGCTGTCTGGATCAAAAGGAGTGTACATACGGTAAGCCTCACACAGTCTTTCATAGAATTGCACTGGACTCTCCTCTTTTCCTTGGATGACCTCAGAGACCTTATTTACATTTGTTGCCTTTTGAGCCCCTTTCTTT
>NW_016853087.1:0-810 GCF_001698545.2 Rhinopithecus bieti | reverse complement strand
TCAGGTGATCCACCTGCCTAGGCCTCCCAAAGTGCTGGGATTACAGGCATGAGCCACTGCACCCGGCCTTCATTTTTGACTTGATAGAAAATACACAGAGAAAAGAAAAGGGGTATAAAAATAAAATCTTGGCAGATCACCTGAGGTCAAGAGTTTGAGACCAGCCTGGCCAACATGGTGAAACTCCGTCTCTACTAAAATACAAAATTAGCTGGGCGTGGTGGTGTGCACCTGTAATCCCAGCTACTTGGGAGGCTGAGGCAGGAGAATTGCTTGAACCCGGGAGGCAGAAGTTGCAGTGAGCCAAGATCGTGCCAATGCACTCCAGCCTGGACAACAGAGCGAGACTCCATCTCAATAAATAAATAAAATAAAATATTTTCAGACAAATGATTTCTTAGGTTCGATCCAGTTAATAATGAATTTCAGCATTCTACATGAAAAAAGTGCAAGGACTTGTCATTCAATAACTGATTTTTATGCTCTTTTGTATGCCTGTATGCTCCATGATAATCAATTACCTTGACTGTGAGGTTTCATTACTTAGCTACTGTTTAAGAATTTTAATGTATTTTCTTTTCCTCTTTCTTTGGGAAGGCTGCCTTTAAAAGGCGGACTGATAGTAATGGAAGGTAAAAGAAAATGTTACATACCTCTCCTTTCTGTTTTATCCTAAATTTCAGATCTGCTGATAGCCATAGCATATATTTAATTTCTTCTCCAGTAAAGTTTTTTAGAGTGAGAAGGTCACGGCCCTTCAGTTGCACTTTATTTTGTAGTGGTTGTCCACACCTATAAAAGAGATTTAAA
>NW_016853086.1:0-1153 GCF_001698545.2 Rhinopithecus bieti | reverse complement strand
CCTTGTGGGCCGGGCGCGGTGTCTCAACCTGTAATCCCAGCACTTTGGGAGGCCGAGACGGGCGGATCATGAGGTCAGGAGATCGAGACCATCCTGGCGAACACGGTGAAACCCCGTCTCTACTAAAAAATACAAAAAACTAGCCGGGCGAGGTGGCGGGCGCCTGTAGTCCCAGCTACTCGGGAGGCTGAGGCAGGAGAATGGCGTGAACCCGGGAGGCGGAGCTTGCAGTGAGCTGAGATCCGGCCACTGCACTCCAGCCCGGGCGACAGAGCGAGACTCCGTCTCAAAAAAAAAATAAAAATAAAAATAAAACCCACCTATGTGATCAAAGTCCAGTTGTTACAGTTTAAAATGGCTTGTTGTAAGTATAACAGGTTTTTGGTAAGCCTCATGGTAACATAAGCAACAATTGTATGATAGATACACAAAAGATAAAAAGTAAGCAATCAAAGCATGCCTCTACAGGAAATCAACTTCTCACAAAAGAAGATAGCAATAGAGGAAGAATGAAATAGAGAATATACTAAGTAACCAGAAAATAATTAATAAAATGGGAGAATAGTAGTCCTTAACTATCAACAATTATCATGAAAGCAAATGGATTATCAGAGAGACATACAGTGGATATATGAACTTTTACAAAACACCAAACTTAACTATTAATATAAACACCACAAGAGAATACTTTTCCTTGAAGGATACATATAGACTAAATGTAAACGCATGGAAAAAGATATTTTGTACAAATGGAAACTGAATAAAGTACAAGAGTAGTTATACTTACATAAAGTAGACATTAGCCGGGCGCGGTGGCTCAAGCCTGTAATCCCAGCACTTTGGGAGGCCGAGACGGGCGGATCACGAGGTCAGGAGATCGAGACCATCCTGGCTAACACGGTGAAACCCCATCTCTACTAAAATACAAAAAACTAGCCGGGCGACCTGGCGGGCGCCTGTAGTCCCAGCTACTCGGGAGGCTGAGGCAGGAGAATGGCGTGAACCCGGGAGGCGGAGCTTGCAGTGAGCTGAGATCTGGCCACTGCCCTCCAGCCTGGGCGACAGAGCAAGACTCCGTCTCAAAAAAAAAAATAAATAAAATAAATAAATAAATAAAGTAGACATTAAATGTGAAAATTATAAAATGACAAAA
>NW_016853085.1:0-525 GCF_001698545.2 Rhinopithecus bieti | reverse complement strand
TTTTGTTGAGGGAGTACTTTGGCATCTCTGTTTTGTGGTGTCTGGGAATGGATATTTGGCAACACATTGAACGCTGTGGTGAAAAGGAAATACCCTCATATAAAACTAGAAAGGTGCTTTCTTAAATACCGCTTTGTGTTGTGTTAATTCATCTCACAGAGTAACATGATTCTTTTCATGGATCAGTTTGGTAGCACTGTTTTGGGGAATATGAGAATGGGTATTTTATATCCCTTTGAAGCCTAAGGTGACAAAGGAAATATCCTTAGATTTAAACTAGAAAGAAGCTTTCTGAGGAACTTATTAGTAATGTGTGAATTCATCTTTCAGATTTACACTGTTCTTTTAATTGATCAGTTTGCTAACACTGTTTTCGTGGAATCTGCAAATGTATATATTGGAGCACACTGAGGCCTATGATTAAAAAGGAAAATATTCACAGATAAAAAAGAAAGAATCTTTCTGAGAAAGTGCTTTCTGATGTGTAAATACAGCTCACAGTATTACACTGTAATTTTCATTGAG
>NW_016853084.1:0-529 GCF_001698545.2 Rhinopithecus bieti | reverse complement strand
GTGAGAAGGTCTATTTTGGTTCGCCTTGAAGCCTATGTTGAAAAAGGAAATATCCTCAGATAAAAACTGGAAAGAAGCTTTCTGACAAAATTTTTGTGATATGTGAATTCATCTCACAGATTTACACTTTTTTTGATGGAGCAGTGTGCTAACACTGTTTTTTTGTAAACTGCAAAGGGATATTGGGGAGTGCATTGAGGACTTTGGTGCAAAACTAAATACTCTCAGATAAAAATACAAAGAAACTTTATGAGAAACTGCTTTGTGATGTGTGGATTCATCTCACACAGTTACACTGTGATATTTCAGAGCCCATTGAAGCTTATGGGTACAAAGGAAACATCCTCAGACAAAAGCGAGCAAGAAGATTTCTGATAAACTACTTTACAATTTGTGAATGCATCTCACAGAATTACAGGATTCTTTTCATGAATCAGCTTGGTAACCCTGTTTTTGGGGAATCTGAGAAGTGATATTCAGGATTGCATTGAAGTCTAGGGTGACAAAGGAAATATCCTCAGATAAAACC
>NW_016853083.1:0-1378 GCF_001698545.2 Rhinopithecus bieti | reverse complement strand
TTAAACTAATGAGAAAAAAAAAATGATATGACATACCATAATCTCTGATACATATCCAAAGCAGTTTTAACAGGGAAGTTTATAGCACTAAATACCCACACAAAAAAGTTAGAAATTTCTTAAATTGGCCGGGCGCGGTGGCTCAAGCCTGTAATCCCAGCACTTTGGGAGGCCGAGACGGGCGGATCACGAGGTCAGGAGAGCGAGACCATCCTGGCTAACACGGTGAAACCCCGTCTCTACTAAAAAATACAAAAAACTAGCCGGGCGAGGTGGCGGGCGCCTGTAGTCCCAGCTACTCCAGAGGCTGAGGCAGGAGAATGGCGTGAATCCGGGAGGCGGAGCTTGCAGTGAGCCGAGATCTGGCCACTGCACTCCAGCCCAGGCTAGAGTGAGTCTCTGTCTCAAAAAAAAAAAAAAAAAAAAAGGAATTTCTTAAATTAGCAACGTAACATCTCAACTAGACAAGCTACAGAAACTAGAGTAAACCAACCTCAAAGTTAGCAGAACACAAGAAATAACCAAAATCAGAGCTGAAGGAATTGAAACATGAAAAACCATACAAAAGATCAGTGAATCCATGAGTAGGTTTTTTGATTAGACAGATGTTAGATAGATGATATTTAGATAGATAGATAGATAGATAGATAGATAGATAGATAGATAGATAGATGATAGATAGATGAGAGAGAAAAGATCCAAACAAATGTAACAAAAAATGGCAAAGGGGTTATCTCTAACCCCATAGAAATACAGAAAACCCTGAGACTACTATGAACTCTTCTATGCACACAAGAAAGAAAACCTAGAAGAAATGGATAAATTCCTGAAATCACATTATCTCCCAAGATTGAACCAGAGATTGAATCCTGGAATAGATCAATAATGAGTTCTTAAATTGAATCAGTAATAAAAAACCTACTGAACAGGAAAAGCCCAGGATTAGATAGACTCACAATTGAATTCTACCAGGTATGTAAGGAAGAAGTGGTACCATTCCCACTAAAGCTATTTCAGAAAACTGAGAAGGAAGGACTTTTCCCTAACTCATTCTATGAGGCAAGCATCATCCTGATACCAAAATCTGTAAGAGACACAACAAAAATGGTAAATTATAGGCCAATATCCTTGATGAACATAAATGGAAAATGCTCTCAAAATACTATCAAACCAAATTCAACGGTGCATTAAAAGATACTTCATCATGACCAAGTAGGCTTTATTCCTGGGACACAAGGATGGTTCAACATATGTAAATCAAAAAATGTGATTAAATATTTAAATGAAACTAAAAACACATGATCATCTCAGAAGATGCAGAAAAACTTTAATAAAATTAAACATTACTTCATGTTAAAAATCCTCAACAGACTTAGCA
>NW_016853082.1:0-818 GCF_001698545.2 Rhinopithecus bieti | reverse complement strand
GCATTTGCCAATAAAAATAAAATAAAAAAAATCACATAAACTCTGGGTGTATTCACAACATATAATGTGATGCATAAGAAAAAATGCTTAACACTGAGGAGGATGCTTGCAAAAGACTAACTGGAAGGAATAAAAAAAACATGTTTTCTAAGACTTTTAAAACTATATATTAGAAGAGAAGGGTAACATTCAAAATTGCTTCATCTCTGTGAGAGTACTCAGGTAAACATCACTAATCTTTCCCTTTCTTTTTTTTATTATACTTTTAGTTCTGCATTACATGTGCAGAACATGCAGTTTTGTTTCACAGATATACATGTGCCCTGGTGATTTGCAGCATCCATCAACCCATCACCTACATTAGGTATTTTCTCCTAATACTATCCCTCCTTTAGCCCCCCACTCCATAATGAAGAGAAAAAGCTTCAAACATCTTTATTGTTCAGGTTCAAAAAAAAAAAAATAGTTGGTGGTCCGGCACTACTAGTTCATTTTTTTCATATAATAAAGTATATAATTCATTCTTTTATCTCAGAAATGCTCTGGGTCTTCAACGCATTTACCATCTACTGTGGATGGCAGATTTGTAAAATCATAATTCAATTCAGCTTCTAGAACTTAGGAAAGGATAGTTCATCTCTTCTTAGAGTGTCAAAAGTTTAACATGAACACGGAAATAGTATAAGGTAAAAGAGTTTTGATTAAATTACCCCAAAAGCTCCTATTCCTTGGAAGATGTTTTCATTCTGTGATTACAGTCTAAGTTGATTCTATCATTTATGTCCAGGTAAATTTCTAGTATTATATTTAATATACCA
>NW_016853081.1:0-1157 GCF_001698545.2 Rhinopithecus bieti | reverse complement strand
CTATGCCCATCAACAAAATATGTTATTTTTCACATTTTAAATTAAAAGAGGAAAACAAGTTATTAATGGCACTTCTGCCAATGAGTACTCAATTATTCCTTCCGTGGTTTTCATCAAATGTCCTGAACAGTATTTGCTATATCCAATGGCTACAATTCTCCTCTCCTTCTTCCTTAATCTGCCTTCAGACTGGACACTTTGTCTCATCAAATTCCATCCTAGTTTTTTTCTAGATCACCAATAATCTTCACATTAAGTGACCTGTGGTAGGCTTAATAATGGCACCCCAAAATATCCATACTCCGATGCCTGGAAGCTGTAAATATTTTACCTCACATGGTTAAAAAAAAAAAAGGTCTTTGCAGGTGTGATTATGGTAAGGGTCTTGAGATGGGAAGATTATCCTGGATTGTATTTTGGGGTTAAATATAATCACAAGGACCTTTATAAGAGAAGTATTAAAGTCAGAAAGAGAGAATTTAAGGGTGGAAGAAGGGACCAGACACAAGAGAAGACAGAAGATGTTTCACTGCTTGTTTTAAAGATGGAGGAAGGAGCAATGAGCTAAGGAATGCTCGTGTTCTCTAGAGGCTGAAAAACTTAAGGATGTAGATTCCTTGCTTTAGACTCCAGAAACATCAGCTTGTGGAAAACTTGATTTTAGTCCAGCAAAACTGATTTCAAACTTCTGACCTTCAGAACTGTAAGAAAATAAATTTGTGTTGTTTTATGCCAGTAAATTGGTAGTAATGTTTTACAGCAGCAATAGAACATTAATATGTAACTAAACGAGCAGTCCTCACCTATCAAGTGAATTATGGGATAGATGACGATGATTATGGGATAGATGACGATGATGATGAGAAAGAGAGAATGAATCAGCAAAATTTACTTGAAAAGGCTTTATATCTTTCATATAATTTCACCTCCTGCTTTCTTAGATACCACAGTCCTTACCTTTGTAATTAATGCACTCCATTTTTATTGTTTATTATTCTACATTTCTCTGGCTATTTCAATTAGCAGAAACTTAAAAAATATAAAATCTGAGAAAATAATTATACGTAAAATTATCCAAGAGAATTTAATAACTTAGAGACCAATATATCCTGTCTATATCCTTATCTATTACACAAACAGTAACTTTTTAGATAATA
>NW_016853080.1:0-1129 GCF_001698545.2 Rhinopithecus bieti | reverse complement strand
TGGTTAAGGCTTGCTTACTATGACGTGGGTTATCTATAACTAGATTTGAAATTGAGGACTTAGGGTAATGAGGGACATACATTTACCTGCTCTTTCATGTTCCACATTTCCCTGGCGATCCAGAACAGTATTAAATGTCTTTTCAAATAATTTAGAGATTCAGAGTCCCAAGTTATCTCTCTTCTTTTCTTAAAAATAAACACAATACAGTAAACCAAAACAACAACCACCATCTCCCCTGAGCACACTCATATCATTTTAAAATCTGGTAACTCTTAGAAGACTGTGGATAACTCAGTAGTTACAATTATTTAACTTTGGGTTTGGAGTCACATCCTTGAAGTACATGCCGTAGCAGAAAAGTAAAATATTGTCACAGGATCCTCGGAGTGTGGCTTCACCATCCAGAAACCTCTATGGCCAGCAGTGACTTCTGTCTGAGTATTGCTGATGCCTGCTGGGATGGTTCCACACACCTGGCCAAGCAGACTGTGTTCAGCTCGCTCTACTGGGCCAGATTCCAAACCTGCCAAGGGTAAGCCAGGCATAAAGTGGCAAAAGGTGTGTGGGTGAACAAGCATGGGTTCCAGCCACTGCCCACAGCCAGGAATACTGGCTGCTGCGGTGGGACAGGCAGCTCTGTGCAAGCCTGTGGCTGGGCCAGATGTACTGCACATTGCTTCTGCTGTGGGCACCTGCATCTGGACAAGGGGAACACGGTGGTGCCCAGAAGCTAGGAGACACCAGGAACCACAGACCCTCAAAGAGGTGTCATAGCTCTGGATTGGGAACCCCTAGGTCTGAACTGAGATCCTCAAAGGACTACAGCTCTTCTCGCCTTCTTGTCACCTGCTTTGTGGTAAGTGGGGGCCATGTTTCAGCCCTGTTTATATTACAGCTCTTTTAGTCCCACCATTTGACAGGTCCTAAGTTCTTGTCACATGTTCAGGAAGAATGAGGGATGTGGGTAAGCAAGGAGGAGAGGAGCTTCGTTGAGTGACAGAACAGCTCCTGGGAGACTCTGCAGGCAGGTCAATCCAACATCTCTCCAGCTCTCTCCCTAGAGAGGAGACTCACAGTGGCTAACTCCTTTCTGCTGGCAGGTCATCCCAAGGTCTGTGCAGCCCTC
>NW_016853079.1:0-815 GCF_001698545.2 Rhinopithecus bieti | reverse complement strand
ATGTGAATCCTCCCAATTAAAGAAAAACTATGAAAAATATTAGGCAATGTTGTTCTTCCACAGTAACCTCCAGTATTTTAAATTTTTTGTGGAGAAAAAAAGTTTTGCTTTCTTAAACCTCTTAAGTTACATATAGCTTAAGTAGAGAGATACGAAAATGTGGCATTGACATTTATTTTAAATTCTGAGCAGAGAAAGATTTTATTTCTTAACATTGAGTACATTTAATTTAGTTTTTAACATTACAATTCCATTACATTTTTTTTTATTGTTGATATTCATATTGATGATGACATCATGAAATTTATCCTCACAAGAAGTAGCTGGTTTATTTCCAGGTTACAGCCATACTTCCCAAAGTTCCTCTGGGTTCTGAGAACTATGCCAGCTCACCTGTCATCTCCATTCATTTTCTACAGGACAGTCTCATCGAACTCAAGGAATCTTCAGCAAAGGTTTGAGTCTTTTAAACTCATCATGCCTAAGTAAACCAAATGTAATTTACTTATTTTATTTAGTAGATGTCCTCACATCTAGCACATTCAGTAAGCTGAAATCAGTGTGATAAAGTACTCTGCTTTGAATAACCTTCAAAAATATTAAATGTTAAAACTGAAACAACAGATGACAATGGTCCCTTTTAATGAGATTGTTATAAAATGTGTGTAATGTAGCAACATTTCTATCATTTCTCCTTGCTTGCTGTGTTATACATCCTCCTTTTATGCTTCAAAATCTGGAAATAAGTTTAACATTCAGGGAAGAGGTTATTGGATTGTTTTGGGTTTATTTAATTTTCAAAATAAATCTGCCAG
>NW_016853078.1:0-819 GCF_001698545.2 Rhinopithecus bieti | reverse complement strand
CCAGCGGACACGAGAGTGTACTCAGCAGCCAGGTGTTTGTACATACGGGGTCTCTCTCCACGCCGCCAGCCAGCCGGGCAGCCGACCCGTGGGGCAGGCCAGGCCCTCCCTGACGGACGCCTCCCGCCCACCACCCCCATCTCCACCCCATCATGTTTACAGGGTTTGGCGGCAGCGTTTGTTCCAGAACGCCGCCTCCCACCCAGATCGCGGTATATAGAGATATGCATTTTATTTTACTTGTGTAAAAATATCGGACGACGTGGAATAAAGAGCTCTTTTCTTAAGCTGTGGCCTCTCGGGCTAGGGTGCTGTGGGCGATGAGAAGCAGGGGTGGGCGCTGGACGGGCAGCCTCTCCCCCATCACAAGGCCCCAGAAGAAGGGGAGTTGCCTGGCACCACGGGTGGGACAGCCTGGGACAGCTCCAACATCAGGTGCCCCTGCCCCCCCAGCCGCACAGATGGAGCGTGCTTGGTGGCTGACGTCACTGAGCCTGGCTGATGGAGCACACGCCAGGTCCATGGGTCTGGAGATAGCAGCCCCTGCGGGGACATTTGCTCTGGGGCCCTCCACCCTAGTCAGCCTGCCCGGGCAGCCCCCAGGAGGAGGCGGAGGATGAGGGACCCTGTTCCTACCCCTGGCAGGTGACAGGAGAGGAAGGCCCTTAAGGACAGTTGGGCGGGTCAGGCTTGGCCTCAAGGCCCAGTGGGGGCTTCATGCACCCTTACACCACTGCCGGTGGTCACACTAGACCCCACATGCATGTGCCCGGGGCACCCCCACTTACACCATACCCACACCCCAAACACAAGCCCTCG
>NW_016853077.1:0-2461 GCF_001698545.2 Rhinopithecus bieti | reverse complement strand
CTGGGTGTGGTGGCACACACCTATAGTCCCCACTACTGGGTAGGCTGAGACAGGAGAATCACTTGAACCCGGAAGGCGGAGGTTGCAGTGAGACAAGATCATGCCATTGCACTCTAGCCTGGGCAACAAAGCCAGACTCCATCTCAAAAAAAAAAAAAAAAAAAGTGGCTCACATTTAGTAAACACAAATAGTTGTCATTTTATCGATATGCTTTTGAGATATAAAAAAGATAACAATTCTTTTATATGTCTACAACTTTCTTTTAAAGTAACACTCCATGCCTCTGACAGTTCTTATGAAAATACGGTGCATAGATATAGAAAGGACTGCTGTATTGTATTAAGTAGGTGCTATACCTCTTATTACAATTTAATACCAAGAAATAGAAAATCTCTGCAAACCTTAGTTTTAATTACCTCAGTTAGAGATTTAAAAACAAATTTTCACATAGTGTGCACTGGTTACTTATCTTGGCTTATCAATGATAAAGGAGAGCCTTTATGTAACAAAGAAAATAAATTATTATCCTAACAGCAAGAATCAGATATTATCCTAACAGCAAGAATCAGAATTCCTCTTAGGGAACTATCCTCATAAACTACTTGAGGTGGAAACTCAAATCCTTAGACATGAACTAGCATGAGATGAGGCCACAGTGGAGAAATTTAAACTAATTCCACATCAGAAATAAAAACGAATTCGAGAAGAAAGAATGTATTGTAGAGCTCATGACAGAACAGCAAAACGACTTCTGAGAAAAGAAGGATCCAATACTAAGTTTTAAGATTTTGTTTGTACTTTCTTGTTTGTCTGTTTTGCAGTGTAACACCCTGAAATTCACACAAACATTCCCTCCAAAGCTTCAGTAAAGTCAGGCCAACTGGTGGAGAGTCTTCCTATTTATTTATTTATTTATTTATTTCAATTTTTGGTTTTCTAATGCAAACCAACGAAAGAGGCAAATTCCACACCTCCCTGGACATGATTTGGGACAGGGATAATTTGTGAGGTAAGAATGCCATCACTTCAGCAGAAACAGCTCTTCTCCAGAGGTGGGTATTGTTAATATTGTTATACCACAGGACTGTCTCCCTCTCCCTCCATTCCCAGAACCCTCCCTACTGAACATTTTTAGAAATGCCAACAGGTGATCTTCACTCACTGCTTCTAGTCACTGTCTCCTTTCCCCAACCCAATGCCCATTTGCTTTTAAGCACACCTGTCAAATCTGTATTCTAGAACTGCTTTTGTCAAGGTCACCGGTGACCTTCATATTGCTAGCATCAATGAATGGTTAATTCTGAGACCTCATCTAACTTGATTTAACACAAGTTAGGTGTGTGTGATTTTGAGGAACCACAAAAAATGTGTGAATATATTACCAGACTGAGAATATATATCTATAATTTATGCTTCCTTTTTTTTCTTTGGAATTAACTGTCTTTATTCCCAGTATGCAAAGTATTACTTACTCTTTGAAATGCTTTCTCCACTTGATGTCCCCGACACCACAAACACCTGGTTCCCTTAACATCAAACATATGCTCCCGCTCAGTCGTCATTTCTGACTCCTAGGAGTCTTCAACCTCTGAACATGGGACTAGTCCCCGCTTGCTCCTATTTTCTTTCTATCTGCCTTCACTGCTGTGGTAGTCTCATTCAGCTTCACAGCTTTACACAACTTAATATGCTGGCAAATGTATATCTCTAGTCAGATTACTCACCCAAATTCCTGGATTTCTTAAAGACATAAAAGTGCTACCTAAATGTTAAATAGAAATGTCAGTCTCAAAAATTATCACCTTCCACAATCTTTCTGTCTCAGTAAATGGCACTTCCACTCTCCTAGTTCTCAGGCCAAAAGCCTTGGAATTGCCCTAGATGCCTCTCTTTCTCTTACAATCCCATATTTCATTAACTATTAAAAGCTTTTGCATCTACTTACAATATATATCCAGAATGGCACCACTTCTGACCTCTAACTGTTAACATCTTCATCCAAGCAGCCATCATATTTTGTCGGAATTTTGCTATAGCCTCTTAGCTAGTTGTCACGCCTCTGTCATGTCCTCTTACAGCAGGTTCTTTCAACCTTGGTAGTATTGATATTTTGGGCTAAATAACTCTTTGTTGTGAAGAGCTATTCGGTGCATTGTAGGATGGTTAGCAGTATCCACCAGACCTCTGCCAACTAACTGCTAGTAGCCCACACTGTACTCACCTCTCAAATTGTAATAAACAAAAATATCTCCAGATATTACCAAATGCATCTGAGGGACAAAGTTGTCCCGCAGTTGAGAATCATTGCCCTACAATGTATTCTCAATTTAGCCACAGAATGACCCTTTACAACATTAAACAAATTATTATATAATGCCTCTGCTTAAAACGGACCCATAGATTTCCATCTCACAAAACAATAAAGAAGAAAGAGAGAGAGAGAGAGAGAGAGAGAGAGAG
>NW_016853076.1:0-962 GCF_001698545.2 Rhinopithecus bieti | reverse complement strand
CTTTGTCAGTGTATGCTTCGATGCGATCCAAAATATCCCTTCTCAGATTCCCCAAAAACAGGGTTAACAGACTGCTCCATGAAAAGAAAGTGTAACTCGGTGAGATGAATTCACACTCCAGAAAGCAGTTTCTCAGAAACCTTCTTGCTAGTTTTTCTCTGACTATATTTCCTTTGTCACGATAAGCTTCAATGCACTGCAAAATATCCCCTTACGGATTCCAAGAAAACAGTAGTCACAGACTGCTCAATGAAAATAACATTGTAATTCTGTGAGATGTATTTACACATCACAAAGCAGTTTCTCAGAAGGCTTCTTTTGGGTTTTTATCTGAGGATATTCCCTTGTCACCACAGGCTTCAATGAGCTCCCACATATCCTATTGCATTTCCCACGAAAACAGAGTTAGCAAACTGCTGTATGAAAAGAATGGTGTAATTCTGTGTGATGAATTCACACATCAAAACGCAGTTTCTCAGAAAGCTTCATTCTAGTTTATACCTGAGGATATTTCCTTGTCACCATAGGCCTCAAAATGAGCTACCAAATATCCTAGCACAGATTCCAGGAAAACAGTGTCAGCAGTGAAAAGAACGGTGTAACTCTGTGAGATGAATTAACCCATCACAAAGCAATTTCTCAGAAAGATTTCTAGTGTTTATCTGAGGATATTTCCTTTGTCACCATAACCTTCACTGCGCGAAGAAATATCCCATTGCAGATTCCAAGAAAACAGTGTTAGCAAACTGCTCAATGAAAAGAAAAATTTATCTTGGTGAAGTGCATTCACACATCACAATGGAGTTTCTCAGAAAGCTTTTTTCTAACTTTTATCTGAGGGTACCTCCTTTTACACCATAGGCCTCAATGTGCTCTATAATATCACTTAGAAGATTCCAGGAAAACAGTGTCACCAAACTGCTTCATGAAGAGAATGCACTCCCAAATATAACTTTGCAGAT
>NW_016853075.1:0-530 GCF_001698545.2 Rhinopithecus bieti | reverse complement strand
GCTGGTGGCTGCCAGAAGGCAGATGTCAGTGCATGCCCCCTTCATTCTGGCTTCAGCTGCCCACCAGGCCATCCCTCTCTGTCAGGCCTCCTGGAGCCTGGCAGTGTGCATGCGGGGTGGACAGCACCTGGAATACTCAGGCTGGTTTGGCTGGGGGCTGCGGTTCCTGTGTAGGGTGGAGTTAGTGCCCCATCCCATTCCCTGGCCCCATGGCACCTCTGAGAAGACCCTCCACATACTACTGGGCCTTGACCACCAGTAACCCCACATCCAGGAGACATCGACGTGCTCACCTCTGATTGGCAGTGGACATGCAACCCTGGGGCAGACCCCTTAGAATCCCAGGTATGAGAGAACTAGGTGAGGGCAAGGGTGGCATCAGAGTGAAGGGGGCCTGTCCTTCCACACCTGTGGGTATTTCTCGAAAGGTAGAGACGAGAGACTGAGAAAAAAAATAAGGCACAGAGACAAAGTATAGAGGAGGAAAAGTGGACCCAGGGGACCTGCACTCAGCATACGGAGGACCCGCA
>NW_016853074.1:0-817 GCF_001698545.2 Rhinopithecus bieti | reverse complement strand
TTTTTAAAGAAAAACAGCCTTTTGTTATTTTGTAAATTTTTTTTCTAGTTGTCTTTTGACTTTTTTTTTTTAATCAAATTTTATGTAGGTGGTGGTAGTAAAAGATTATGTGTTTGTTGTAGGGGGTAGAAGAAAAAAAAATTACATCTCTTTTGACCTTGTAAAGTTCCTAGGACTCCTGGTGTGTCTACTCCCAGGATTTTATCATTCATTTAAGATGTTTCCCGGTTTTATTTTTAGACATTTAAGCCTTTAGTATGTTTGTCTCATTTTGATCTGAGGTTCCTCTCCAAGTGCATTGGATACGTTAAAAAGCACACATCTTTAAAAGGTAGTTGTGCTATTTACATTTTGGGTAAAGTGAAAGTGTTGCATGTTACATTGCATTGCCTTATTTAAAACAGCTACATAAAGATTTTGAGTGGCCGCTTTATTGTGTATTCGGCTAATATCTTACAAGTGGTTACAGCAGTTTCAAAATGCTTATACATAAGTTACCTCATGTGATTTTCACAGTAACATACAGCCAACTAGTTGGGTGATCCAAGTGTACTTAGCACTGCTTTTCAAGCTGAAAAGTAAGTATACATCAGCAATAAATAGTTGCCATTTATGAATACACAGGACAAAGAAAATTGAGCACCTAGTGGCTGATGTTGCAAAATATTAAATAACTTAAGTTCATTGAATACAATTAGAGTCAAATTAATGAAGCTTAGAGATTGTCTAGTGTTATTGAAACTACTAGTAGTGGGCCATGTGTTGTTATTAACATTTTTTTAAATGATGAAATAGAATAGTAAAAATATGTTTATTT
>NW_016853073.1:0-815 GCF_001698545.2 Rhinopithecus bieti | reverse complement strand
AAGGCCAGAAAATGAAAATTTAATATACATTAAATAGAGAAAATCAGTAGCATACCTGTATGCTAGCAACAACTCATTGGAAAATAGAAGTTTTAAAAAAATATATAGTTCCAAATCCTATATATAAATAGGATATAAATAAGATTTGGAATTTCTCTGGGTATTCTTTTTTTGTTTTTTTTTTTGTTTTGTTTTATTTTGTTTTGTTCTTTGAGACAGAGTCTAGCTCTGTCGCCAGGCTGCAGTGCAGTGGCACGATCTCAGCTCACTGGAACCTCCACCTCCCGGGTTAAGTGATTCTCCTGCCTCAGCCTTCCGAGTAGCTGGGATTACAGGCATGTGCAGCCACACCCAGCTAATTTTTTTATTTTTAGTAGAGATGGGGTTTCACCATGTTGGCCAGAATGGTCAGTCTCCTGACCTTGTGATCTGCCCACCTCGGCCTCCCAAGGTGCTGGGATCACAGGTGTGAGCCACCGCACCTGCCCTTCTTTTTTTTTTTAAATTATACTTTAAGTTGTGGGATACATGTGCAGAATGTTCGGGTTTGCTACATAAGTATACATCTGCCGTGGTAGTTTGCTGCACCCATCAACCCATCATCTACATTAGGTATTTCTTCTAATGCTATCCCTCCTCTAGCCCCCCACCTCCTGACAGGTCCTGGTGTGTGATGTTCCCCTCCCTGTGTCCATGTGTTCTCATTGTTCAACTCCCACTTATGAGTGAGAACATGGAATGTTTGGTTTTCTGTTCCTGTGTTAGTTGCTGAGAATGATGGTTTCCAGCTTCATCCACGTCCCTGCAAAGGACGT
>NW_016853072.1:0-902 GCF_001698545.2 Rhinopithecus bieti | reverse complement strand
TTTTTTTCTAGATTTTCTAGTTTATTTGTGTAGAGGTGATTATAGTATTCTCTGATGGTAGTTTGTACTTCTCTGGGATCAGTGGTGATCTCCCCTTTATCATTTTTTATGGTGTCTATTTGATTCTTCTTTCTTTTCTTCTTTAATAGTCTGGCTAGCTGTCTATCTATTTTGTTAATCTTTTGAAAAAACTAGCTCCTGGACCAATTGAGTTTTTGAAGGGTTTTTCATGTCTACATCTCCTTCAGTTCAGCTCTGACCTCAGTTATTTTTTGTCTTCTACTAGCTTTTGAATTTGTTTGCTCTTGCTTCTCTAGTTCTTTTAATTGTAATGTTAGGGTGTCAATTTTCATCTTTCCCGCTTTCTCCTGACAGCATTTAGTGCTATAAATTTCCCTCTAAACACTGCTTTAGCTGTGTCCCAGGGATTGTGTACATTGTGTCTTTCTTCTCATTGGTTGTAAAGAACTTTGTATCTCTGCCTCAGTTTTGTTATTTACCCAGTAGTCATTCAGGAGCAGGTTGTTCAGTTTCCATGTGGTTGTGTGGTTTTGAGTGAGTTTCTTAATCGTAAGTTCTAATTTGATTGCACTGTGGTTTGTTATGATTTCCATTCCTTTACATTTGCTGAGGAGTGTTTTACTTCCAGTTATGTGGTCAGTTTTAGAATAAGTGCGATGTGGTGCTGAGAAGAATGTATGTTTTGTTGATTTGGGGTGAAGAGTTCTGTAGATGTCAATTAGGTCTGCTTGGTCCAGAGCTGAGTTAAAGTCCTGGATATCTTTGTTAATTTTGTGTCTCATTTATCTGTCTAATACTGACAGTGAGGTGTTAAAGTCTCCCACTAATATTGTGTGAGAGTCTAAGTCTTTTTGTAGGTCTCTAAGAACTTCCTTTATGAG
>NW_016853071.1:0-1723 GCF_001698545.2 Rhinopithecus bieti | reverse complement strand
GAAAGAAAGAAATACAAAATCGAGATGAATCATACAAATAAGGGAGATAATATAACGTGGAGTCCCAGAAGTTGGTGATCAAATATGTATAAAATTGAAGTAATATTATTTAACTTTCTTTTCTTTCTCAGCCACCTGCAGACAGTAGAAAAGTTAGAAGTGTTAGATTAATCATGGTTGTAGTTATGTAGGCATATAGTATAAAGAATGAGGCCGGGCACGGTGGCTCACACCTGTAATCCCAGCACTTTGGGAGGCTGAGGCGAGCGGATCATGAGGTTGGGAGTTTGAGAACAGACTGGCCAATATGGTGACACCCCATCTCTACTAAAATACAAAAGTAGCCAGGCATGGTAGCATGCGCCTGTAGTCCCAGCTACTCGGGAGGTTGAGGTGGGAGAATTGCTTGAACCCGGGAGGCGGAGATTGCAGTGAGCTGAGGTCGGGCCACTGCACTCCAACCTGGGCGACAGAGTGAGACTCTGTCTCAAAAAAAAAAAAAAAAAAAAAAAAAAAAAAAAACGATAAGGGTAAAGGGTTTAAGGGTATATATAAGGGAGTGATTCTTATGGATGACAGATTCACAGTTTAGAAGAAAGGGAAAATAGAACACGGGGGTCGGAGGTGACAGACTCTTTGCTTGACCACTCTAATTAGGCTCCTGATCCTTCTCCTAGGTCTATTTGTGCACTCTTCTGTAAAATCCAGTGTTAGCAAGAACACTGCTAAGTCAGGTTAGCAAGAATCTCCTATCCTTGACATCTGAACACCCTCAGTATCTGATCCTCATTCTCAATTATTCCCCAAATGATTTTTGATTACCTAGGTCTGTCTTTGCTAGAATCCTGTTAGTTCAGTTTAACTGTTATTCTAAGCCTAATTCATAGTGTGGTCTTGGGAGCTGTTCTTGTCTTTGGAATAGAGGCAACCAGAGGGAGTATTTGCAGAAATATTGACTTCCTTCATTTCTTCTTTAGCTCTAAATGTATCTCAGACTCTGAAAATGAAACACCATATAATTTCTTTTTCAGATTTATCTTTATTAATTGGAATCAGCAAAGAATTAATAACATCAAAAGGTACTCTAGTCACCAAGGGGGCAGTGATTTGTCTGACATTAGTGAATGGCTTGGCTTTTAATATAAAATACTCTTATGAAAGAAAATGTTGCTGACTTGTGTATAAGGTAATTAACTTTTCAGGCTAGCTTCAAAGCATTTATGTTTCTTTAAAAAATATATTTCTGTTCAACCACTGTGGAAGACAGTGTGGCAATTCCTCAAGGATTTAGAAACAGAAATACCAGATTGACCCTGCAATCCCATTACTGGGTATATACCCAAAGGATTATAAATCATTCTACTGTAAAAACACATGAACATGTATGTTTATTGTGGCACTGTTCACAATAGCAAAGACTTGGAAGCAAGCCAAATGCCCATCAATGATAGACTGGATAAAGAAAATGTGGCACATATACACCATAGAATACTATGCAGCCATAAAAAGTGATGAGCTCATGTCCTTTTTAGGGACATGGATGAAGCTGGAAACCATCATTCTTAGCAAACTAACACAAGAACAGAAAACCAAACACTGCATATTCTTACTTGTAAGTGGAATTTGAACAATGAGAACACATGAACACAGGGAGGGGAACATCACACACCAGGGCCTGTCAGGGGGTGGGGGGCTTGGGGGGGGATAGCGTTAGGAGAAATAC
>NW_016853070.1:0-1149 GCF_001698545.2 Rhinopithecus bieti | reverse complement strand
GATAAAATCAGGTTTTGCTTATGGTCCTCCTCTGCGTCAGGTGCACCCCACCAAACAAACTAGGTATTTGCTCTATAAAATTTTGTTCGGTTGGCCACCCCAAATCATAGGTCAAATTAAAGGTGACCTCCAGAAACTAAAGAAATTAACCTTAAGAAAGCAAATGCAGCCGGGCGCGGTGGCTCAAGCCTGTAATCCCAGCACTTTGGGAGGCCGAGACGGGTGGATCACGAGGTCAGCAGATCGAGACTATCCTGGCTAACACGGTGAAACCCCGTCTCTACTAAAATACAAAATTAGCTGGGCGCGGTGGCGGGCGCCTGTAGTCCCAGCTACTTGGGAGGCGGAGACAGGAGAATGGCGTGAACCTGGGAGGTGGAGCTTGCAGTGAGCTGAGATCCGGCCACCACACTCCAGCCTGGGCGACAGAGCCAACCTCCATCTCAAAAAAAAAAAAAAAGTATATTACTGGTAATAGAAAGTTGCTTGCTGCTCCCCTGTGTATTACACTTATTCCTTCAAATGATAAAAGGTTTTGTAGCTACCATGATTCATCAGCAAACTTCAGCACAAGTGTATGACATAAAACACTATCGTTCTGTCTCGCAAAAGACTCAGAAAGTAAAATAAAAGTGAGAACTCACACTAATTAGTGAAAATTCTCAAAGGGGGGGATAAGGAAGGAGACCACTACTACTCCTACTACAGAGCCTGTCTTGGTCCCACCAGGGATGTGTGCAAAGGACCCTGGACGGGTGGCATTCATGCCTCACAGTTCTGGAGGCTCAAAGTTCGAGGTCAGGACGCCAGCATGGCTGGGTTCTGGCAAGGGCTTTTCTAGGTTGTGGACTTCCCGTGACTCCTCACGTGGCAGAAGGAGCGAGGGAACTCTCCAGCGTCCCTTTTATGAGGGCACTGATCCTGGTCATGAGGGTGTCACCTTCATGACCTATCTACTTCCAAAAGACCCCACTTTTTTTTTTTTTTTGAGATGGAGTCTCACTCTGTCGCCCAGGCTGGGGTGCAGTGGTACAGTCTTGGCTCACTGCAAGCTCTGCCTCCTGGGTTCACACCATTCTCCCATTCTCCTTCCTCAGCCTCCCAAGTAGCTGGGACTGCAGGCGCCCACCGCCATGCTGGGCTAATTTT
>NW_016853069.1:0-962 GCF_001698545.2 Rhinopithecus bieti | reverse complement strand
TTTTTGGAGAAAGAGTCTTGCTTTATTGCCCAGGCTGGAGTGCAGTGGTGAAATCTCTCACTGCAACTTGTTACAGCAGTCTAGGTCTCACTAACGCAGGCCTCCATAACAACTCTTTCAACACTGACCGAGTGGTTAAATGAAATACTAAAAGCTGATAGAGCCAACACCTTTATAAGAAGGCTGGAATGTAATAAAAGCCCACCAAGAGTTTTGCCTAGGCCTTTCCTGAGCCTTAAAGCATGACAAAATAATGAAGGAATTCTTAACAGAACCCATTTAGGATTAAACAAGTTTTATTGGAGGTCTGAAGATACTCCCCAGACCTCCACAAACAAGTTTATTGGGGGTCTGAAGGAACTCCCCAGACCTCTGTGACTTAGCAGTAGATGAGATAAGGGTAATCACCCCGGCACCTAAATCCAATTAGATTAAGTAAATTTTACTGAGGCTCCAGAGGAAGGTCTTCAGGACTCAGATCTTAGTTGTAGATTAAAGGAAGTTAATCACTTACGTCTTTAGATGAATGCACACTTACACATAGATATATAGCTTAGAAGGTATATAAGCTCTGAAAAGCTTTGTAATTTTGAGTTGGTCTGGTGATAATTTCCAGGCCTTCTCCTTGTAACCAGTTACAGAAATAAACTCCCTTTTCTCCCAGGTCATCTGCTTCTCATTACTGGGACGTGAGAATAAGCAGCCTGACCTTGGGTTTGGTCTGGGAACACTGCCTCCCAGGTTCAAGCAATTCTAGTGCCTCAGCCTCCCAAGCAGCTGAGTTTACAGGCATGTGCAACCATGCCTGACTAATTTTTGTATTTTTAGTAGAGGCAGAATTTCACCACATTGGGCAGGCTGGTCTTGAACTCCTGGTCTCAAGTGAGGTGCTCACCTCAGCCTCTCAAAATGCTGGGATTACAAGCGTGAGTCGCCACACCGAGCTCATGTATTGTTTTTTT
>NW_016853068.1:0-528 GCF_001698545.2 Rhinopithecus bieti | reverse complement strand
TTTTCTTTTTTTGAGACAGAATTTTGATCTTTTTGCCCAGGCTAGAGTGCAATGGCATGATCTTGGCTCATTGCAAACTCCGCCTCCCGGGTTCAAGTGATTCTTTTGCCTCAGCCTCCCCAGTAGCTGGGATTACAGGCGCATGCCACCACGCCTGGCTAATTTTGTATGTCTAGTAGAGACAGGATTTCACGATGTTGGCCAGGCTGTTCTTAAACTCCTGACCTCCAGTAATCCATCTGCCTCAGCCTCAAAGTGTTGAGATTACAGGCGTGAGCCACCGCTCCCGGCCATGTTCTAAATCTTGATAGGGATCTGGATTGCTCAAGTGTGTGTTTTGGTCAATGTTCATCAAGGGGCACATTTACAATGTGTGTAGTTCATTGTTTTACCTTGAAAGAAAAAAGTACTGGGAATAATTATTGGGCTCTAATTAATGAGACCATTATTCACATCCTGAAGCATTCAGAGGGGAAACATACTGGGATGTCTGCAATTTACTTTGAAATGCACCAAAAAATAAGATGA
>NW_016853067.1:0-902 GCF_001698545.2 Rhinopithecus bieti | reverse complement strand
CCAAACTACTAAGGGATTTTAATGGCTGTACACACTATAAAAACATACAGTTTATTTAAGTGGTTTCGTTGTGTAAACAATAAAGAATGTCTCTGTACATACTGTGCTGTTTTCAGATCACTTCCTAGGAAAAATTTCCATTAATAAATGTGCCCATTTTTAAGGATTTAAAAATACTCACAAGTGTACTTTTTAAAATTTTATTTGTTTATTTTTTTGAGATGGAGTGTCACTGTGTTGCCCACGCTACCGTGCAGTGGTGCAACCTCGGTCTCCCGGGTTCAAGCAATTCTCCTGCCTCAGCCTTGCAAGTAGCCGGGACTACAGGTGCACCCACCACACCTGGCTACTTTTTTTTTTCTTTTTCTTTTTAGACGGAGTTTCACTCTTGTTGCTAAGGCTGGTGTGCAATGGTGCAATCTTGACTCACTGCAACCTCTGCCTCCTGGGTTCAAGCGATTCTCCTGCCTCAGCCTCCCGAGTACTGGGATTACAGCCGTCCGCCACAATGCCCAGCTAATTTTTTGTATTTTTAGTAGAGATGTGGTTTCATGTTGGCTAGGCTGGTCTCGAATGCTTCACCTTAGGCAATCCACCTGCCTCGACCTCCCCAAATGCTGGGATTATAGGCGTGAGCCACTGTGCCTGGCCAATTTTTTGTATTTTTACTAGAGACAGGGTTTTGCCATGTGAGCCAGGCCAGTCTTAAACTCCTGATCTCAAATGATCTACCCACCTTGGCCTCCCAAAGTGCAGGGATTACAGGTGTGCAGCACTGCACAAGGCCCATACATATACACTAAATTAAAAGTAGTTTAGGTGGGAGGGCAAGAGGAATCACAGACTTAATAGTTACCAGTAACAACAGCAAACAAAAACTGAAGTTAAAAAAGGCAAAAACC
>NW_016853066.1:0-908 GCF_001698545.2 Rhinopithecus bieti | reverse complement strand
CGCGTCCCTCTGCCCCTGGCGCCCTCCCCTCTCAACACTTCCCACAGGAACACCAGATTTTAACAACTATCTGCACACAGAAAAGCACGATCACAACAACCAAAAATCAGGTGAGCAATCACAATGCTTGGTTTTAACTTTATACAGCTGAAAGAGGCACTGAAGAGAGTTAGAGAGAGGGTCATGATTCCCGGATGCCACCCCTCCCAGCAGAGGCCATGTTCTCCTTCACTTTTAAATAACTGTTTTGCCAGGGTCGGTGTTCGGGTTGGAGAGCCTATACACTTGAGGGAGGGAGAGCCAGAGACTGGGGGACTTCACATTGAACTCAGTGCTACCCTGTCATAGCGGAGAGCAAAGCCTTGCTGGGCTCCGCCAGTGCCGGCACATGGAGGCAGCATTTGGACCAGCCCTAGCCAGAGGAGAATTGCCCATCCCAGCGGTCAGAACTTGAGTTTCTCAGCAAGCCTTGCCACCACAGGACAAAGGGTCCTAGGTTAAACTTGAAAGGCAGTCTAGGACACAACGACTGCACTTCCTGCGCAACTCCTAGTGCTGAGCTGGGCTCAGAGACGGGGGACTAAGGTAGAGACACAAGCCCGGGTGGCTAAGGGAGTGCTTGCCACACCCTTCCCCAACCCCAGGCTGCACAGCTGGCAGCAATGTGAAAATGACTTCTTCCTTCTGCTTAAGGAGAGGAAAGCAAAGAGTAAAGAGGAATTTGCCTTGCCTCTTGGATACCAGCACAGCCACGGTAGGATAGGGCACTGGGCCGAGTCCTGAGGCCTCCATTCCAGGTCCTAGCTCGCGGACATTTCTAGACACAACCTGGGTCAAAAGGGAACACACTGCCTTGAAGAGAAGGAACCAGTCTTGGCAGGATCTATCACCTGCTGACTAAAGAGCCC
>NW_016853065.1:0-529 GCF_001698545.2 Rhinopithecus bieti | reverse complement strand
TGTCCCCAGAGGTGGAGTCTACAGAGACTGGCAGGCCTCCTTGAGCTGCTGTGAGCTCCACCCAGTTTGACCTTTGCAGGGCTTTGTTTACCTACTTAAGCCTCAGCAATGGCGGGAACCCCTCCCCCAGCCTCGCTGCTGCCTTGCAGTTAGATCGCAGACTGCTGTGCTAGCAATGAGGAAGGCTCCATGGGCATGGGACCCTCCCAGCCAGGTGTGGTGTATAATCTCCTGGTGTGCCCGTTTGCTTAAAGCACAGTATTGGGGTGGGAGTTACCTGATTTTCCAGGTGTTGTGTGTCTCAGTTCCCCTGTCTAGGAAAAGGGATTCCCTTCCTCCTTGCACTTCCCAGGTGAGGGAAGCTCTCACTGGTCGGGCTGCAACAGCTGACCAGCACCGATTGTCCAGCACTCCCTAGTGAGATAAACCCAGTACCTCAGTTGAAAATGCAGAAATCACCTGTCTTCTGTGTCACTCGCGCTGGGATCTGGAGACTGGAGCTGTTCCTATTTGGCCATCTTGCTCCGCC
>NW_016853064.1:0-1988 GCF_001698545.2 Rhinopithecus bieti | reverse complement strand
AAGAAAAGCATGATTGGTTAATGACAAAGAAACAGGAATATAGCAGGATCCTTTTGGACAGGAGGAAATGCTGAAGGATCTGATTAGTATTTCACCTGGGGACCTCCAAGAAAGGATCTTAAGGCACATAATTAGTTATTCTTTCCGTCTTGGACTTGTCCACCATTGTTTAACCACACAGGGGAAGTGCAGTAGGCTTTTCTACCAGCTCTGCATCTGCAGCAAGACTGTAGGCTGAGGTTCTCAGACACAAGTCCTAACAGCAGAGGGCAGTGTTGCGCACGATGGAGCCAGCGTTAAGTACAAAAAGGAGAATTCAAGCAAGTGTTATAAATAAATAAATAAATAAATATTTAGGCCAGGTGCGGTGGCTCACGCCTGTAATCCCAGCACTTTTTGAGGCCAAGGTGGGTAAATCACCTGAGGTCAGGAGTTTGAGACCAGCCTGGCTAACATGGTGCAACTCCATCTCTACCAAAAATGCAAAAATTAGCCGGGTGTGGTGGTGGCAGGTACCTGTAATCCCAGCTATTCGGGAGGCTGAGGTGGGAGAATCACTTGAACCTAGGAGGCGGAGGTTGCAGTGAGCCAAGATCGTCCCACTGCACTTCAGCCTGGGTGACAGAACAAGACCCTATCTCAAAAAATAATAATAAATAAATATTTAATAGTTGAAGCTGTCCTGATCACCTTGAGGCAGTCGGGACATTAGCTGAGGAGCTTCAGACTGGAACCACACGTTATCCACATCTCCAGCTTTCCCCAGGCCACCTCCAGTCTCACTGTCAAGGCCAATACACGGCTTCTCAACATGGAGAAGAAAAGCCACAAGGTGGCCGAGCACGGTGGCTCACGTCTGTAATCCCAGCACTTTGAGAGGCTGAGGCAGGCGGATTACCTGAGGTCAGGAGTTCGAGACCAGCCTTGCCAACATGGTGAAACGCCATCTCTACTAAAAATACAAAAATTAGCTGGGTGTGGTGGCACATGTCTGTAATCCCAGCTACTCAGGAGACTGAGGCAGGAGAAATGCTTGAGCCCAGGAGATGAAGGTTGCAGTGAGCTGAGATCACGCCACTGCACTCCAGCTTGGCTGACAGAGCGAGCTGTCTCAAAAAAAAAAAAAAAAAGAAAAGAAAAAGAAAAAAGAAAGAAAAGCCACAAGGCTCTGAGTGAGTCCTAACGCTTGCCACTACAATCAGACATGCTCTGTAATCACTCTAAAAATGGATGGCAATCTAGACAGTAAGAAGGAGCTGAAGGAGCTGGCTTGTGTATGACGTCAGGCAGACCCTGAAAGATAAGGAAGATAGGCTGAGCGTGGTGGCTCACGCCTGTAATCCCAGCACTTTGGGAGGCCGAGGCGGGTGGATCACGAGGTCAGGAGTTCGAGACCAACCTGGCCAAGATGGTGAAACCCCGTCCCTACTAAAAATACAAAAATTAGCTGCGTGTGGTGGCAGGTGCCTGTAATCCCAGCTACTTGGGAGGTTGAGGCAGGAGAATCGCTTAAACTCGGGAGGCAGAGGTTACAGTGAGCTGAGATCAGGCCACTGCACTCTAGACTGGGCGACAGACTGAGACTCTGTCTCAAAAAAAAAAGAAAAAAAAAAAAGGTAAGGAAGATAAGCCACTGCAGAGCGTCCAAACTGTGAAACACTACTCAGCAACAAAAAGGGATGGACTGTTATTAAATGCAACAACAGCTAGGGTAAATCTCAAGGGAATTATGCTGAGTGGAAAATGCCAATATTGTCTGAGCATGGTGGCTCATGCCTATAATCTCAGCACTTTGGGAAGCTGAGGCAGGAGGATCACTTGAGCCCAGGAGTTTGAGACCAGCCTGGGAAATATAGTGAGACCTTCCCTCTACAAAAAATTTTAAAAATTAGCTGGGCAAAGGCCGGGTGTGGTGGCTCACGCCTGTAATCCCAGCACTTTAGGAGGCCGAGGCAGACGGATCACGAGGTTAGGAGATGGAGACCATC
>NW_016853063.1:0-962 GCF_001698545.2 Rhinopithecus bieti | reverse complement strand
TGGTCTCGATCTCCTGACCTTGTGATCCGCCCACCTCGGCCTCCCTAGAGTGCTGGGATTACAGGCGTGAGCCACCGTGCCCGGCCCCTGGTTGCCTTTTAAACCTGTTACATATACAGCTTTCATCCTGGAATGTCTTTTCACTGTCATCATGGGTAGGTCTCCTCTTCACAACTCCTGGGCCTAGGACAAAAAATGGGGAGCTTCAGTCTTCAGCCCTTCCATCTTCTTTTCCCAGTCCTGGCTATCCTTGACATTCTGCCCATATACCTAAGCTCTGCCTACAGCCCTCATTAAAAACCACCTCTTCATCATCTTTTGGGCCTAGGGGTGTGTACACATTCAGTTTCCCCAAGTCTGTCCTAATCATGATGGATTTGGGGCAGAGCCTGTACAGACTCTGTAGTTGGGTCTGCCATCTGAGCAGGGAATTCTGAGGTCCTGAATACCAGAAGTGTGAGTTAGAAGGCAGCAGTATAGAGGCTGGGTGGCCTCCCATCATGTTGGACTCTAGAACTCCTTACCCTGTTGGGAGAGGTGCAACTTAAGGAGGGCTAGAATGAGGCCCTTTACATTACTGGGTTCAGAACAAGGGCTCAGGCTTTCCTGGTTTAAGGGCTGTTTGTTTCTCTCCTGTGCTGGATTTCCTGTTTCCGGTACCCTTTGTCTCCATTTTATTGTTTTGCTTACTCCTTTCAGTGGAGCACATATTCTATTGACTTTCTGAGAAAGGTGCTTGGAAAATCAGCTATTTGAGACTTGTAACCTAGAAATATCTTTATTCTATCATCATACTTAATTGATAACTTGGTCTTGGTTGAAAATAACTAGTTGAATGAAAATTCAGAATTTGTAGACATTTTTTCATTGTCTTATTGTTTCTTATGTTGCTGTTGAAAAGTCTGAAGATTCTGGTTCTTGGTCTTTTTTTGTGACTCTTTTTTCATTCTGGAAGCTTATAG
>NW_016853062.1:0-404 GCF_001698545.2 Rhinopithecus bieti | reverse complement strand
ATCTCGGCCTCCCAAAGTGCTGGGATTACAGGCTTGAGCCACCGCGCCCGGCCGGCCTCTGTGATTTCTAATGAGAAATAGGATAGGTTGTCACCTGAATGTTTTCCCCCCAGATAAATAAGGTGTATTTCTCTTTAACCATTGTTTTTAAGATTAATTTTTTCTTTGTCTTTAGTTTTCTGAAGTTTGACTATGATGTGTCTTGATGTAAATTTATTTAGGTTTATCCTGTTTGGATTTGCTTAGTTTTTTGACTCTGCAGATTAATATCTTTTGCCACATTTGAGAAATTTTAGACATCATTTCTTTGAGTACTTTTCAACCCCAACTGTTTCTCTTCTTATTTCAGGGCTCTCATAAAATAAATATTAGATATTTTGTTATACTCCCATAGGTACCTGAGG
>NW_016853061.1:0-897 GCF_001698545.2 Rhinopithecus bieti | reverse complement strand
AGTCAAGGTTTGTATTTTCCCTGCATTTATCAAGTGCATTTATTAAAAGCACTGTCCTTTCCACAATGATTTACAGCTCTTCTGTATTTTGTATTTCCATATTGTTTCTGGCCTCTGTGTCCTCTTCCCTTTGTGTATTTGCCTGTCATTGCTCCAGTACCAGAGTTTTAATTACTCTACCTTTATAGTAAATTTTCTATATAGTAGTGCATTTCTACTAATTTAGTTCTTTTTCTTAAAAAAACTTTGTCTTTTCCTTGGCTTAAAAAAACTTGGCTTTTCCAAATCTTTAATTTGCATATACTTAAAAAATGATCTGCTTGTCAATTTTCAGGAAAGCTTTTGTTAACATGGTGGAATTTTAAGTATGATTGCTATGATCATTCTGAGAGACTTGACAATAATGTCTCTTAATGATGTCTTCTGGCCGGGTGTGGTGGCTCACACCTGTAATCCCAGCACTTTGGGAGACCAAGGTGGGCAGATCACTTGAGGTCAGGAGTTCGAGACTAGTATGGCTAACAAAGTGACACCCCTTCACTACTAAAAATACAAAACATTAGCCAGGCATCATGGCAGGCGCCTGTAATCTCAGCTACTCGGGAGGCTGAGGCAGGAGAATCGTTTGAACCCAGGAGGTGGCAGTTGCAGTGAGCAGACTGTGCCACTCCACTCCAGCCTGGGTGACAGAGCAAGGCTCCATTTCCAAAAAAAAAGATGTCTTCCAACACATCGAAAGAATATTTTTCTCCATCTACTGCAGTCTTGAATTTCTCTGAGTGATGTTTTATAATTTTGTATAGTACTCTAGCACATCTTGATTAGATTTATTCCTAAATATTTGATGGTTTTGGTACTGTTTTAATGACATTTGAAATCTCATATTCTAATTATTTG
>NW_016853060.1:0-716 GCF_001698545.2 Rhinopithecus bieti | reverse complement strand
TTTTTTTTTTCCTTTTGGGACGGAGTCTCGCTCTGTCGCCCAGGCTGAAAGGCAGTGGCTTGATCATGACTCACTGCAGCCTCGACCTTCTGGGCTCCAGCGATCCTCCCACCTCAGCCGCCCCAGTAGCTGGGACCACATGCACGCGCCCAGCTAATTTTTGTATTTTTGGAGAGATGGAGGTCTCACTATGTTACGTTGCCCAGGTTGTTCTCGGACTCCTGGCCTCAGGCGATCTCCACGCCTTGGCTTCCCAAAGTGCTGGGATTACAGGCGTGAGCCACCTCCCAGACTATGAGATCCTTGATAACCATGAGATCCTATGCCAAAGATCCCCACCCACGCTGGCCCCAATACAGACCTGAAGTTTTCGCCCCAGCAGCACTGCCCCCTCCTCAGCCCTTTCTGTCCAGTGTCAACAGCATCTCACCTTTCCAAGCTGCGGTCCATCCCAATGACCCGAGACATCTTTGCAAGCATAGCATGGCTGGAGGATGTGTTTCACCAAACGCGATGTAAGCACCACCAGGTGCCCAGCGCGGAGGTAGATGTGGGCGTACCCCGGACGCCCCACCAATGACACCTGCGGCCTGAGAAGGAAAAGAGATGGAGCGGGGTGAGGTGGAAGAGGTTGATCCTCGTTTTCCGCCCGCCCGCCTGCTTTCCGCGCGGCACTGAGGCCTGAGAACCGCGAGGCCGCCAGCGGGCGCCTGACC
>NW_016853059.1:0-716 GCF_001698545.2 Rhinopithecus bieti | reverse complement strand
CTCAAAAAAAAAAAAAAAAATAAAATAAAATAAAATGAAAAACAATAAATTAGTAGATTTACAACTTAACTTTAAGTCTTTAAACTCTGGGAGAAGAGGACCTGCCCTTCTCTCTTCACCTCACCACAGTATCTGGTACACACCAGGTACTCTATAAATACTTGTTGAACAAAATATTATCATTCACAGCATAGGAATAGTCTTAAGACAGACCATCACTCTTCTTCACAAAATACAAACTTCAATCTTACCCTGAGGCTATTTTAACTCTCAGAAGTTGGAATTGGAAATGAGTTCACAAGTAAGTATCTTTACAAGAACACCCAAGTGAGTTTAACTTTGATTAATTCTTAAAATTTGTGTTTGGTATTTACTGACAGGGTTACTTAGTCTCATATCCGGCTGGCTACCATTCATCATTGCCTTTCTACTTATAAAAAAAGAAGTGGCCAGGCGCGGTGGCTCAAGCCTGTAATCCCAGCACTTTGGGAGGCCGAGATGGGTGGATCACGAGGTCAGGAGATCGAGACTATCCTGGCTAACATGGTGAAACCCCGTCTCTACTAAAAAATACAAAAAACTAGCCGGGCGAGGTGGCGGGCGCCTGTAGTCCCAGCTACTCGGGAGGCTGAGGCAGGAGAATGGCGTGAACCCGGGAGGTGGAGCTTGCAATGAGCTGAGATCCAGCCACTGCACTCCAGCCCGGGCGACAGAGC
>NW_016853058.1:0-438 GCF_001698545.2 Rhinopithecus bieti | reverse complement strand
TAAATTTATAAATACACATAAATTTGGCCAGGTGCGGTGGCTCGTGTTTGTAATCCCAACACTTTGGTAGGCCGAGTGGGGAGGATCCCTTGAGCTCAGGAGGTTGAAGCTGCAGTGAGCAGCTTCATGCCATTGCACTCCTGTCTGGGCAACAGAGTGAGACCCTGCCTCCAAAAAAAAAAAAGAAGGAAAATTAAAAAAAAAAAAAAGAAGCTAAATACATGTACAGTTTCTGAACACAAATTGTATCATACTATTTTTTTATTTTGCTATTTCACAAGCAATATATCATTTACGTTATTCCATATCAATGCACGAGATTCTATTTTTAATGTCTTAAATTTATTCCAAAGAATGGGTATACAAGATTTGTTTCACTGTTTATTCTTTGATAGAAACTTAGATTATTTCTAATTCCATCATTATTTAAAATGCAGC
>NW_016853057.1:0-715 GCF_001698545.2 Rhinopithecus bieti | reverse complement strand
AATGGAAAATCTGTAAGCAAAGTAGAAATGTGGTTTGCAGAGCCCTGTTTCTGCATGATAAACAGTACGAAATAAAATTTGGAGCTGAAAAACAATTACTCGATAATTAGCAAACTTTATTATTATTATTTTTTATCTTCAACTTTTAGTTTAAGTTCCAAGGTATGTGTGCAGGATATGCAGGTTTGTTACATGTGCCATGGTGATTTGCTGCACGGATCATCCCATCACCTAGATATTAAGCCCAACATCCATTAGCTATTCTTTCTGATGCTCTCCCTCCCCTCTGCCGCAGTAAGCCCCCATGTGTGTTGTTCCCCTACGTGTGTCCTTGTGTTCCCATGGTTCAGCTCCCACTTACAAGTGAGAACACGCCATGTTTAGTTTTCTGTTCCTGCATTAGATTGTTTTAGTACACTTTATAATTCACTAGATGGAAACACTCAGTACATACTGCCTTTGATCATGTATGTTTTTCTCTTTTAACTGTTTTTTTCTCTACAAGCTTTCCCACTGCATCATGGGAAAAAGTAACCTCTTTAACTGATTCTTGTCATTTATAATCATATAGATTTTTTTTGACATTTGCAATTTTCACATGCCTTACTTTATTGCCTTGCAGGATTCTCTCTTTTGTATGTAAATATTTTAAATGTTTATATTTATCCTGCATTTTATTTGTTTCTACTATAAGAAAAAATTGATGAAACTATAT
>NW_016853056.1:0-217 GCF_001698545.2 Rhinopithecus bieti | reverse complement strand
TTGCTAAGATTCTTTACTTGAAATCTGCATTGGTATGTCTCTTAGCTCAATGAAGCTGACGGATGAGAAAGGAAATATCCTCAAAGAAAAACTGGAAAGTTGCTTTCTGAGAAACTTCTTTGTGACATGTGAATTCATCTCACCGAGTTACAACTTTGCCTTCCGGAAGCAGTTTGCTAACACAGTTGTAGTGAAATCTGCAAAGTTATATTTGGAA
>NW_016853055.1:0-962 GCF_001698545.2 Rhinopithecus bieti | reverse complement strand
AAATTAATGTCATGTATCAGCTC
Organism: Rhinopithecus bieti; assembly: GCF_001698545.2. Taxonomy (NCBI): domain Eukaryota; kingdom Metazoa; phylum Chordata; class Mammalia; order Primates; family Cercopithecidae; genus Rhinopithecus; species Rhinopithecus bieti. Next base: position 939 of record NW_016853055.1, on the reverse strand, counting down.
AGTAATTATTCCCAAGTGAAGGGTGTTTGAAATCATCTGAAGGTGAGGGAAGTACTTTGGAAAACCAGATATACTGGTCCTCAGCCCTAGTGTGTCCAGAATTGGTGGGTTCTTGGTATCACTGACTTCAAGAATGAAGTCGCAGACTCTCACGGTGAGTGTTACAGTTTTTAAAAATGGTGTGTCTGGAGTTTGTTCCTTCTTCCCTGTGGGTTTGTGGTCTCACTGGCTTCAGGAGTGAAGCTGCAGACCTTCGCGGTTAGTGTTACAGCTCATGAAGACAGCTTGGAACCAAAGAGTGCCCAGCAACAAAATTTATCCCAAAGAGAGAAAGACCAAAACTTCAAATGTGTGGAAGGGGACCCAAGCAGGTTACGGCTGGCTGGCTCGGGCAGCCTGCTTTTATTCCCTTCTCTGGCCCCACCCACATCCTGCTGATTGGTCCATTTTACAGAGAGCTGATTGGACCACTTTACAGAGAACTGATTGGACCGTTTTGACAAGGTGCTGATTGGTGTATTTACAAACCTTGAGCTAGACACAGAGTACTGATGGTGTATTTACGATCCTCTAGCTAGACATAAAAGTTCCTCAAGTCCCCACCAGACTCAGAAGCCCAGCTGGCTTCACCCAGTGGATTCCTCACTGGGGCCACAGGCAGATCTGCCTGCCAGTCCTGCACCGTGCAGCTGCATTGCTCAGTTCCTAGCGCCACGGAGCAGGGGGCGGGGCTCATCCGGGAGGCTTGGGCCGCGCGGGAGCCCACGGCGGAGGAGGGGCTTGGGCATGGCGGGCTGCAGGTCCCGAGCCCTGCCCCTCGGGGAGGCAGCTGAGGCCTTGGGAGAACTCGAGCGCAGTGCCAGCCTGCCGGCACCCTCTGCAGCTGCTGGCCGGGGTGCTAAGCCCATCACCGCCCTGGGCCGGCGGCGCCGGCTGGCG
>NW_016853054.1:0-850 GCF_001698545.2 Rhinopithecus bieti | reverse complement strand
TTTGTTGAGGCGGAGTCTCGCTCTGTCACCCCGGCTGGAGTGCAGTGGCCAGATCTCAGCTCACTGCAAGCTCCGCCTCCCGGGTTCAAGCCATTCTCCTGCCTCAGCCTCCCGAATAGCTGGGACTACAGGCGCCCGCCACCTCGCCCGGCTAGTTTTTTGTATTTTTTAGTAGAGACGGGGTTTCACAGTGTTAGCCAGGATGGTCTCGATCTCCTGACCTCGTGGTCCGCCCGTCTCGGCCTCCCAAAGTGCTGGGATTACAGGCTTGAGCCACCGCGCCCGGCCAGTAGAAGCCATCTTTAAAGACAGGCTCTCGGCCGGGTACAATGGCTCACGTCTATAATCCCAGCACTTTGGGAGGCTGAGGCAGGAGGATCATCTGGGGTCAGGAGTTTCAGACCAGCCTGGCCAACACAGCGAAATGCCATCTCTACTAAAAATACAAAAATCAGGCCGGGCGCGGTGGCTCAAGCCTGTAATCCCAGCACTTTGGGAGGCCGAGGCGGGCGGATCACGAGGTCAGGAGATCGAGACCCTCCTGGCTAACACGGCGAAACCCCGTCTCTACTAAAAATACAAAAAACTAGCGGGGCGCGGTGGCGGGCGCCTGTAGTCCCAGCTACTCGGGAGGCTGAGGCGGGAGAATGGCGGGAACCCTGGAGGCGGAGCTTGCAGCGAGCTGAGATCCGGCCACTGCACTCCAGCCTGGGCGGCAGAGCGAGACTCCGTCTCAAAAAAAAAAAAAAAAAAAAAACCAGCCGGGTGTGGTGGCAGGTGCCTGTAATCCCAGCTACTTGGGAGGCTGAGGCAGGAGAATCACTTGAACCCGGCAGGTGGAGGTTGCAGT
>NW_016853053.1:0-1571 GCF_001698545.2 Rhinopithecus bieti | reverse complement strand
GAGAGAACTATATAGACATATTTATTCCCAACTCCCTAAATAAGTTTTAATTTTAATAATTTTTTACCTGTGTGATTATACAATTAATTTCTGTTTTCCAAATAGTACTAACTCCATAAATATAATAAACATGCCTCATTTTCCCTGTACTTTATCTCAGTGGCTAATATGTTGCCTCAGATCTGCTGGCATTTAGCGAACATATGTTAATAAGAAATTGAGATGAATGTATGTCCACATGTATGATTGAGAGTATATGAAACCAATTTAGAAAACAAAGAGATAGAGCATTGTCCACTACATCTTTTACTATCTCTAAATGAAATCATTAATTAAAAATAAATTTTAGATGTTACAAATTATTTTTATAAAATGTTTCATTTCTATTTAACAACATGTGTGTGAATAAGTGTGTATGTGTGTGCATAAATATGTGTATATCTGTGTGGCTGATTGTGTAACCCTAAAGCATATATGTATCCCCACAGATGCATACTTGTGTGTATAGGTCTTCTTTGTCTTCTTTTATATTTTGTTGCCAGGAAGCTCAAAGGAAATTCAGGATCAAAATATAAAAATACCATTAAAATTTACTACTTAAGTCTGTGTGATGCTTTGCCTCTCTGATTCTTACCCCCATTCTGCCTTTGCTTTTCTATATGCTTAAGGTTTAAAATTATGTTTCTATATATGAGTGTTTGTGGGGGGGTGTTATTGTAGTGGCTTAAAATTGTCTTTAGAATTGGGCCCACCATACATAAATAAGGCTCAGTAATCTAGCCCAAACAGGTAAATGTTCCCTTGTTGTTACCATTTGACCAATGGTAAGAGTGGAAATCACTAAGATACAGGTTACAGAATATAGGCTGCTAGATTATTCCATCTACTGTGAATCTAACTCCTACTGTCAATAATCCATAAAACAAAGTAACTATTAAGTACTCCTATATCAATGATTTATGTTTTAATTTAAATATTTCCTAGCATTCCTTTCTTTGATTAAAAAAAAAAACCTTATTTTTTATGTCATTGAGGGGCTCTACTTAGAAAATATTATGAGGAAAAAAAAAACAAAACAAAAAATCCAAAACAAAACAAAACAAAAACTTGTAACTGGATTGTGCACAAAAAAACTCTTTTTTGATTTCTTGCTACCAACCACTTCCTATTACTGTCAAATTGATACTGACATGGGGCAGAGAAATTCTAGGCAGAAAAGGGTGGGTCCCCTGTGAAAACTCTCCCTCAAGCCTCAAATCTTGAAATCACGATCCAAAGTGAGAACTTTGTTTTCCTGCTTGAATGTCACCTTTTCCTAAACCACCCATGGTCCCCTCCTACCTCATCTGGTGCCTATAAAAGCCCCAGACTCAGCCAGTAGACATCAGAGAGAAGTGGCTTGACTTCAGAGGGACAGCTTGATGACCTAACTTTGCAGAAGAATCTGGCCGGAGATGGCTAGACTTCAGGGGAAGATTATCTACCTGCCCCATCCACTTTTCAACTCCCTTTCCCACTAACAGCCTCTTTCTTTTCTTTCTTTTCTTTTTTCTTTTCTTTTCTTTTCCTTT
>NW_016853052.1:0-901 GCF_001698545.2 Rhinopithecus bieti | reverse complement strand
CAGTTTCTTTATCCACTAGTTGATTTGTGGACATTTGGACTGGTTCCGCATTTTTGCAATTGCAAGTCGTGCTGGTATAAACATGCTTGTGCAAGTATCTTTTTTGTATAATGACTTCATTTCCTCTGGGCAGATACCCAGTAGTGGGATTTCTGGATCAGATGGTTTTTCTACTTTTAGGTCTTTAAGGAATCTCCACACTGTTTTCCATAGTGGTTGTATTAGTTTACATTCCCACCAGCAGTGTATACGTGTTCCCTTTTCACTGCATCCACGCCAATGTCTATTATTTTTTGAATTTTTTATTATGGCCATTCTTGTGGGAGTAAGGTGGTATAGCATTGTGGTTTTGATTTGCATTTACCTGATCATTAGTGATGCTGAGCATTTTTTCATATGTTTGTTGGACACTTGTATATATTCTTTTGAGAATTATCTATTCATGTCCCTGGCCTGCTTTTTGATGATATTGTTTGTTTTTTTCTTGCTACTTGCGATGGTTAATACTGAGTGTCAACTTGACTGGATTGAAGGATACAAAGTATTGATCCTGGGTGTGTCTGTGAGGGTGTTGTCAAAGGAGATTAACATTTGAGTCAGTGTACTGGGAAAGACAGACCCACCTTTCATCTGGGTGGGCACAATATAATCAGCTCCAGCATGGTTAAAATATAAAGTAGGTATAAACATGTGAAAAGAGAGACTGGCTTAGCCTCCCAGACTACACCTTTCTACCATGCTGGATGCTTCCTGCCCTCAAACATTGGACTCTAAGTTCTTCAGTTTTGGAACTCAGATTGACTCTCCTTGCTCCTTAGCCTGAAGATGGCCTATTGTGGGACCTTGTGATCATGTGAGTTAATACTTAACAAACTCCCCTTTATGTATATATGTGTGTGTG
>NW_016853051.1:0-901 GCF_001698545.2 Rhinopithecus bieti | reverse complement strand
AAAAAAAAAAAAAAAAAAGACCCAGCTAAGAGTCTGTTTTGCAAGTAAAACTCTCTGGTGTGGCAGTCTGAAAGACAGGATTTATTTACCCCTTATTTAATAGTAAAATAGCAAGGGTTATATTTGCCTAGCAGACTACAAACATTTCCCTTTTTCTTATAATTCTTTATAAACTGCTATAATGGGTATAGTTAATTATTTATTAATTCCCTGATTCTTGCATGTAGCCTTGCCGGGATAAATATTTTCAGATTTTGTGTATTGTGATAAAAATTATTTTTTACTTTTTTGGAGCATTTTCCATTTCTCCATGAGCTCTTCAGTTCCTCACTTAAGTAACAGAAGAGGCATAAGCTTGGGACTATGGTTCCTTAAATATCATTTTAACCTTCAGGAGTCTTGACAGCAATTTTTTGAATAAAATTTTTCTTTAGTTAAGCTGACTCAACGTGGTAAAAGTTAAATATTTCTGCTATGCCATAAGCTCACATAAAGCCCCTTGATAAGTGACAGCCTTGACTTTAACAGCTAATCCCTCTGAGTGGTTAGTGGAGCCTGGCTCACCACCATCGTCTCACAAGGGCTTCAGCGCTCATGTGCTCATATGAATGGTTACAGTGTATTGACCCAGGTCACTTTCACTAATCCCCAGCTTCCTTTAAAGGATGTAAGACAGACACTGACCTAGCTTGTACAGCTTTCTGCATTCTTCATTGTATAAGCTGATCATGAAACAATTATCTTTTGATATAAATATAGCAACTGTAATCATATTTTATCTGTATTCAGACTGGTTTTTAGCCAATTACCTATCTGTATCTATCAATTACTGCTAGCAAATATTCTTAGGTTTACATAGCAGCAAAAATGTTTCTCATTAGCTTTAGTTTTAGTTATTCCA
>NW_016853050.1:0-696 GCF_001698545.2 Rhinopithecus bieti | reverse complement strand
AAAAAAAAAAAAATGAAAAGTCCCAGCTCCTTTAAGTGAATTGAGTAGTGGCAGTTAGGCTCTTCCACATGGAAACCACTTAGTTTCACTGGCCCTGGACAAAACTTGCAGTTGCTTCTGAGTTTAGGCGCTGCCCACCAACGGTCCCGAGTTGGAAAGGAAAGTAGAGACAGATTCCCCTGTATGAAGCAGAAAGGAAAGGGAGAAAAATGAATCTCAAACTTTGGGCTTACCTTTTCCTCCTGGCTGGCTTGCCAAAATATGTCACTGGTAGAGAGTGTCCAGGTTCTTGGCATGTTGAGCAAAGAACTGGACAAAAAACAAAAACAAAGCAAGGAAGAATGAAGGGATTTATTGCAAAAGAAAGTACACTCACGGTGTGGGAGCAGGCCCGAGCATAGGGGCTCAAGGGCCTCATGACAGAATTTCTGGGAGTTGAAATACCCTCTAGCAGATTCCATTGGTTACTTCGAGCATGCCCTATGTAAATGGAGAGGATGAAGTAAAGTTACAAAGTTACTTACTTGGTCTATGCCTATGAGGATACTATTTCCTGTCATAGCTGAAGAATGAATTGGCCTTATGTTCCCTGCCTTCAGACCCTATTTTCCTGCCTCACTAGGACTTTAGCAGCAGGCACGTTGACAATAGGCCACCTATCATCCTACCATTTAAAAAATATTTCTTTGGTCCAGG
>NW_016853049.1:0-500 GCF_001698545.2 Rhinopithecus bieti | reverse complement strand
GATAAGATTCTTGGACATAATTTACTACACTGACAACTAACCATTCAGTTTATCTTGCCTTCTTTTAGTCAGAGAATATGTCATGAGTTTACTTTATGATTTGATTCATAAGGAAATTAATATTATGACTGGATAAGACAATTGTGAAGAAACTGCACTTCGAGGTTGTCTGTCTCTGTATTCTGATGGAAAAGCGTGGAATTTAGAAGCATTGCTCACTCCTTCAGTTTCTAACAAGTCAGTATTCTCATAGCAATTTAAATTTAAATGTTTGAATTGTTTCTCCTTCCCTCATTCAGGATAAGTGTGTTGTTTTTCTGTTTGTGAAACTTCCGACTCCGGGGTATTTCAGCTGGGCTTTAGAGAGGATAACTCCCATATTGCTGTTGTATCTATTTCTCTTCAGCATCTGGCTGCATGTGGCAAAGATCATAGAATTAGACCAGGTCCTGTATGTATTTTGGGATGAAAAATTCAAAGTAATCAACTCAAGAAGGGAC
>NW_016853048.1:0-757 GCF_001698545.2 Rhinopithecus bieti | reverse complement strand
TTGGGAGAGCCACTGCTCTCTTCTAAGCTGTCAGCCAGAGTCGTTTGCATCTGCAGAGGTTTTTCCTGCTTCTGCTGCTGTTGTTGTTGTTGTTTAGCTGTGCCCTGTCCCCAGAGGTGGAGTCTACAGAGACAGACAGGCCTTCTTGAGCTGCTGTGAGCTCCACCCAGTTCGAGCTTCCCAGCAGCTTTGTTTACCTACTTAAGCCTCAGCAATGATGGGCACCCCTCCCCCATCCTCGCTGCTGCTTTGTCCTTAGATCAGGGACTGCTCTGCTAGCAATGAGGGAGGCTCCGCGGGCATGGGACCCTCCAGGCCAGGTGTGGGATATAATCTCCTGGTGTGCCCATTTGCTAAGACCCTTGGTAAAGCGCAGTATTGGGGTGGGAGTTACCTGATTTTCCAGGTGTTCTGTGTCTCAGTTCCCCTGGCTAGGAAAAGGGATTCCCTTCCCCCTTGTGCTTCCCAGGTGAGGTGATGCCTGGCCCTGCTTCAGCTCTCGCTGTTCGGGCTGCAGCCGCTGACCAGCACCGATTTTCTGGCACGCCCTAGTGAGATGAACCCAGTACCTCAGTTGAAAATTCAGAAATCACCAGTCTTCTGTGTTGCTCGTGCTGGGAGTTGGAGACTGGAGCTGTTCCTATTCAGCCATCTGTCCCGCCCCTTCTCTCTTCACCATGAAGACTTTTCCATAGACACACTTTTGTTCTTTTAAAATTTAAATATGTTAAAATTTTAGCCTATGCAATATTAGCAA
>NW_016853047.1:0-500 GCF_001698545.2 Rhinopithecus bieti | reverse complement strand
AATAAGATGCTCGTACATAATTTACTACACTGACAGCTAACCGTTCAGTTTATCTTGCCTTCTTTTAGTCAGAGAATATGTCATGAGTTTATTTTATGATTTGATTCATAGGGAAATTAATGTTATGACTGGATAAAGTCAATTGTGAAGAAACTGCACTTCGAGGTTGTCTATCTCCGTATTCTGATGGAAAAGCGTGGAATTTAGAAGCATTGCTCGCTCCTTCAGTTTCTAACAAGTCAGTATTCTCATAGCAATTTTAATTTAAATGTTTGAATTGTTTCTCCTTCCCTTGTTCAGGATAAGTATGTTGTTTTTCTGTTTGTGAAACTTCCGACTCCGGGTATTTCAGTTGGGCTTTAGAGAGGGTAACTCCCATATTGCTGTTGTATCTATTTCTCTTCAGCATCTGGCTGCATATGATAAAGATCATAGAATTAGACCAGGCCCTGTATATATTTTGGGATGAAAAATTCAAAGTAATCAACTCAAGACAGGAG
>NW_016853046.1:0-756 GCF_001698545.2 Rhinopithecus bieti | reverse complement strand
TAATGGCCTTCTTTGTCTCTTTTGATCTTTGTTGGTTTAATGTCTGTTATCAGAGACTAGGATTGCAACCCCTGGTATTCTTTGCTTTCCATTTGCTTGGTAGATCTTCCTCCATCCCTTTTTTTTTTTTTTTTTTTTTTTTGAGCCTATGTGCGTTTGCACGTGAGATGGGTCTCCTGAATAAACACACTGATGGGTCTTGACTCTATCCAATTTACCAGTCTATGTCTTTTAATTGGGCATTTAGTCCATTTACATTTAGGGTTAATATTGTTATGTGTGAATTTGATTCAGTCATTATGATGTTAGCTGGTTATTTTGCCCGTTAATTGATGAAGTTTCTTCCTAGCATCGATGGTATTTACAATATGGGATGTTTTGCAGTGACTGGTACTAGTTGTTTCCTTCTATGTTTAGTGCTTCCTTCAGGAGCTCTTGTAAGGCGGGCCTGGTGGTGACAAAATGTCTCAGCATTTGCTTGTCTGTAAAGGATTTTTTTTCTCCTTCACTTATGAAGCTAATTTTGGCTGGATATGAAATTCTGGGTTGAAAATTCTTTTCTTTAAGAATGTTGAATATTGGCCCCCACCCTCTTCTGGCCTGTAGGGTTTCTGCCAACAGATCTCCTGTTATCATGATGGGTTTCCCTTTGTGGGTAATTCGACGTTCCTCTCTGGCTGCCTTTAACACTTTTCCTTCATTTTAACCTTAGTGAATCTGAAAATTTTGTGTCTTGGAGTTGCTCTTCTCGAGGAG
>NW_016853045.1:0-732 GCF_001698545.2 Rhinopithecus bieti | reverse complement strand
GGCCACACTGAAAGAAGAATTGGCTTGAGCTTCACATAAAATACACTAACACTAACGATGGGTGATGAGCTAAAAAAAAAAAAAAAAAAAAAAAAAAAAAAAAAAAAAAAAAAAAAAAAATTGCAGAACAATTTCATAAAATTTTAAGAAAGTTTATGAATCTGTGTTGGGCCACATTCAAAGCCATCCTGGGCCGAATGTGGCACATGCTCTAAACACATGGCCGTGATAAGACCTGGGGACATATGAGATCTTACCTGGCCCAGCTGTGCCTCCTGGCTGTACTAAAAAAGTCTGATATTACCTCTACAGCTTTATCCTTTGTCCTGGGCTCCACATCTAATGGATAATTAAAATCACTTACTTCCTAGGGTTTTCACTAAAAATAAGAATTACCAGCCAGGTACAGTGGCTCATGCCTGTAATCCCCGCACTTTGGCAAGACGAGGCAGGCAGATCACTTGAGGTAAAGAGTTCGAGAACAGCCTGGTCAACATGGCAAAATCCCCTCTACTAAAAATACAAAAATTAGCTGGGCGTGATTGGCAGGTGCCTGTAATCCCAGCTACTTGGGAGGCTGAGGCAAGAGAATTGCTTGAGCCCAGGGGGGCAGAGGTTGCAGTGAGCCAAGATCGCACCACTGCACTCCAGCCTGGGCAACAGAGTGAAACCCTGTCTCAAATAAATAAATAAATAAATAAATAAATAAATAAATAAATAAATAAATAAAGG
>NW_016853044.1:0-2454 GCF_001698545.2 Rhinopithecus bieti | reverse complement strand
AGCCGTAAGTCTTTTATGTGTGTTGCCTAATAAATTATAGCTAGATTCTCTTCTGCTTCCGAATTTCCTTTGTAGAGATATGGCTGTAGCATACAAAGAAAAATATGGCCTTGCATAGATACGTAGTTAAAAAGGGGAGGAGTGTTTTCATGGTCTTTTCAGATGACTGTAGATGCTCTTGTGCTACACTGTAAGTCAGTAACTGATATCTTCTTAAAGACTAGCTGCAGTGTAGAATTTGAAAACATATCAATTAACTTTTCATACTTTATTATGTTAACATATATTGGGGTATCTTATACTTGCAATGGATCTTTTATCCAAGCAAAATTCATGATTTTGTAACATCTTACACTGGTCATCAAAAAATATTTATTCAGTGACTTAAACAGATCTTCTAAATGTTAGCACATTTCATTATACACCATAAAAACCATATTTAATATACCACTGAACTCATCAGAAAAGCCTTTATGTATTGAGAAACTGTCAAGCTCACAGTGGTGAATACAAGTTTTTCAAATTCTAAATTTCACTTGAAAGCTTGAATCTCATCATTGGCAACAAATACTGTCAGTTGTTTTCCTTGAAATGACAGGCTCACTCCGTTCAGTTTTGAGAAAATGTCGACCAAATACTAAAGGCTGAATAACAGTAGTTTGTCTGTCAGTCACTCTTGCAAATAAAAATGGTGTTCCAGTAAAACAGTGGCCAGTTCTGATTTCAACTTAAACAATCATGAAATCCTTTTCTTGGAGACAATCTTTGTGCTTCGGCATATAACAGAAATGCTGTATGGATATTTCCCAGAATATTAAAAAGGTGTGCATTTGGGGATTGAGACAGAGTCTCGCTCTGTCACCCAGGCTGGAGTGCAGTGGCCAGATCTCAGCTCACTGCAAGCTCCGCCTCCCGGGCTCACGCCATTCTCCTGCCTCAGCCTCCCGAGTAGCTGGGACTACAGGCGCCACCACCTCGCCCGGCTAGTTTTTTGTATTTTAGTAGAGATAGGGTTTCACCGTGTTAGCCAGGATGGTCTCGATCTCCTGACCTCGTGATCCGCCCGTCTCGGCCTCCCAAAGTGCTGGGATTACAGGCTTGAGCCACCGCGCCCGGCCTCATTAAAATATTCTTAAGTGAGACTGACAGTTGTTTTAAACTGTGAGGGCAAAGTGCTGACGAATACAATGACTACGACTATAGTTTTCACTACTGTCTTCAGGCTAAAATCCAATGAAATAATTCATACAATTTTACCTAGCATTGTTTTGCACCATTGATGCAAATGTCAATGATACCTTAATATTGTGAAAATACTTTTGACCTCACAGACCCCTCCCAGCCCTGGATCACATACAGAGAACTGCTGGGTGGGTGAATGAATATAAGGAAGGCCATCACCACCCAGCTCAGACGCCTGTGACAATGCTGCCTGGGGCACTGGCCCTGTATCTGAAATCCATGCTAAGCACCTCCTGCATGGCTAACACTTCCCCAATCTTCCTCACTCTCCGCCTTCCCAGTCACTTCCTCCCAACCACACCCCACACTCCATACCTGGTTTTGGCTCAACCGCTGGGTGTTAACACCTAGGCCTTAACAAAGTCCTGGTTTCCTGGCCTCATTGTAATTCCTTCTGGGACTTGGCTTTGGGTATCAGCCCTCTGGCCTCAGGCCCTATGATCAGGAGTAAGGTAAACCCTCCTTGGTGTTGTTTTGGGAACACTATGAGGTAGACTGCCAGGGTGACTTCCAGCTCTGTATCTAGCACCGTGGGTGTGTTGGAGGAGGCAGTGAGGGGAGGGGGGGTTATAAGGATTAGGTATTTGGTATAAATTGATATTGTTTAGGCATATATCTAACATTAAAAGTAAAAAAATCTGTTTTGTTGTTTTACATTTTACATGATGAAGTGAAATATTCTTTTGCTCTTGCAAATAGGGGTTAAAAGTCTTCATTTGGTTAATAAACAAAGCTAAAGGCCAGGCACGGTGGCTCACGCCTGTAATCCTAGCATGTGGGAGGCCAAGACGGGCGGATCACCAGGTCAGGAGATCGAGACCATCCTGGCTAACATGGTGAAACCCCATTTCTACTAAAATACAAAAAATTAGCTGGGTGCGGTGGCGGGCGCCTGTAGTCCCAGCTACATGGGAGGCTGAGGCAGGAGAATGGCGTGAACCCGGGAGGCGGAGCTTGCAGTGAGTCGAGATTGCGCCACTGCACTCCAGCCTGGGCGACAGAGCGAGACTCCGTCTCAAAAAAAAATAAAATAAAATAAAATAAATAAATAAATAAACAAACAAACAAAGCTAAAGAAATACCTAACGTATTGCAGTTTTAAAATGTGTGCTCATCCATTTCTCTTCCATTAGTACTCTTTGAATATGCATCATGAGTTCATCCAAGTAAATGGATTATTTAAATAGAAAAGTTAGAGTTAGGCATACCACA
>NW_016853043.1:0-284 GCF_001698545.2 Rhinopithecus bieti | reverse complement strand
CCCGAGCCCCGCCTATCGCCCTCCCACTCCTAGAAAAGCCGCTCCGGACGAATGCCACGCATGGACTTCCCAGCTTCCCCACTGCGGTCGGGACTGTTGGAACTCCGTCCGAGAGCTCCACGGGTGACTCTGTGGGCCTCATTTGCCGGAGGCCGACAGACCTCTCCCTACCCACCTTCTTCCCTTGAAGCTAGGTGACCAAAATAAACTTGCAGTTTTGCTCCTACCTTTGCCTAGTTGCTGGTTCTTTTGTGCCCGCTCTGGTGGTCTTAGAAAACAAATCA
>NW_016853042.1:0-961 GCF_001698545.2 Rhinopithecus bieti | reverse complement strand
GTGCTGGGATTACAGGCTTGAGCCACTGCGCCCGGCCCCCGTATGAAATTTCAAGTAGTTTTTTTCTAATTCTGTGAAGAAAGTCAACGGTAGCTTGATGGGGATAGCATTGAATCTATAAATTACTTTGGATAGTATGGCCATTTTCATGATATTGATTCTTCCTATCCATGAGCATGGAATGTTTTTCCATTTGTTTGTGTCCTCTCTTATTTCCTTGAGCAGTGGTGTGTAGTTCTCCTTGAAGAAATCCCTCACATTTCTTGTAAGTTGTATTCCTAGGTATTTTATTCTCTTTGTAGCAACTGTGAATGGTAGTTCACTCACAATTTGGCCCTCTGTTTGCCTATTATTGGTGTGTAGGAATGCTTGTGATTTTTGCATATTGATTTTGTATCCTGAGACTTTGCTGAAGTTGCTTATCAGCTTAAGGAGATTTTGGGCTGAGACTATGGAGTTTTCTAAATATACAACCACGTCATCTGCAAACAGAGACAATTTGACTTTCTCTCTTCCTATTTAAATACCCTTTATTTCTTTCTCTTGCCTGATTGCCTTGGCCAGAACTTCCAATAGTATGTTGAATAGGAGTGGTGAGAGAGGGCATCCTTATCTTGTGCCAGTTTTCAAAGGGAATGCTTCCAGCTTTCACCCATTCATTATGATATTGGCTGTGGGTTTGTCATAAATAGCTCTTATTATTTTCAGGTACGTTCCATCAATACCTAGTTTATTGAGAGTTTTTAGCATGAAGGGGTGTTGAATTTTATTTAAGGCCTTTTCTGCATCTATTGAGATGATCATTTTTTTTTTTTTTTTGTCATTGGTTCTGTTTATGTGATGGATTATGTTTATCGATTTGTGTATATTAAACCAGCCTTAAATGCCAGGGATGAAGCTGACTTGATCCTGGTGGATAAGCTTTTTGATGTGCTCCAGTATTTTATTGAGGATTTTCGCA
>NW_016853041.1:0-898 GCF_001698545.2 Rhinopithecus bieti | reverse complement strand
GTTGCAGGCATGTCCTGTTTGTGAAATGGAGTCACCCACTTTCTGTCTCCTGAGAGCTGTAATTTCACTCCATAAAGCTTCTATTTGCCTTAATTACTCTCCAAACTCTATTCTTCCTGGACATGGGACAAGAATTCACAACCCACTGAAGGGAAAACTACAAGATTAGTAACAAAAAAGGGTGTGAAACACACAAACACACATTTGCCACATTTTGGTTACTGGGATTTAAAAAATAAAAAAGGATAGAAGAGGTTCAATTCTTAATGGAGCCCAAAGTTAAGCCTTTTCAAATCCACAGCTGTGACACCATTTTGTGAGCTCTGCAGTTTCTGGCCTTTTAAGCCTCTGGGTACAACTGTATTCCTGAGTGGGGTGGAAAGAAAACTTTTACTATGCCTGATTCAGCCAAAATCTTGCAGGGAGATGGCAACTGTGCTGTCACCTGGGTTTTCTCACCTTATCATAGCCAATGTACCCAGCTGTGTGAAGTGGCTGGACTCAACAGTCTCTCCCCCAGGTACCTCTCTCTACTCTGGTCCTGTCCCAGCCATAGCAAAAATGAAATCTGAGCCCGTAGTTTGAGTTAATTGCAACCTGTCAAATTGAGTGTTGAAATTAGCCCAGCAGGCCCAAGAGAAATTGTGGCAAAGGTGCCACCATCCACTGAGATTTTTGGCTAGGGAAGTCATAATCTGTAGACTCTGTGACAAAAGTCACACTGATCACAATGGACCAGTAGATTATTCAATCATGCCCATGCAATGGAGTCTGCATAACAACCCAAAATCATAGGCTTCAGAGAGCTCCTGGATAGCTGAATTTATAGAGTATCCTAGAAAACTGTGTGCATATAAAACCAAACATTAATAATTTTAAACATCCCAGAATAAGTAGG
>NW_016853040.1:0-847 GCF_001698545.2 Rhinopithecus bieti | reverse complement strand
CAGGCTTGAGCCACCGCGCCCGGCCATATGATTCTTATTATATGCTTTACTATTATCACTCAACACCATGTTTTAAGTCTACCCCATTGCTATATGTACATTTAACTCATTGCTTTCGGGTGCTGCATAGTATTCCTTAGTCTAGACCCGTCGCCTTTTACTGATGCATTCCGCGAGTTGCCTCCACCTTCCTGCTACCACAAACAAAGGCTATCCTTTAACACATGCCCTAATGGAGCTATGTGTGAGTTTCTTTGGAATACACATATCCAGCAGTGGAATTGCTGGGCCATGGAAATAGGCACACTTAATTTAGCCAAGACCAGTCAGTTGCTTTTCTGGAAAGTGGCTGCACCAGCCTGTCTATGCCAGCGGGGTCCCAGGTCCCCATGTATTTGCCAAGCATTATCCACCTTTCTAGTTTTTGCCCTTCTAATGGGTGCAAAGTGGTATCTCTGTTTTTTTTGAGACAGTCTTGCTCTGTCACCCAGGCTGGAGTGCAGTGGCGTGATTTCGGCTCGCTGCAACCTCTGCCTTCTGGGTTCACGCCATTCTCCTGCCTCAGCCTCCTGAGTAGCTGGGACTACAGGCGCCCGCCATCACGCCTGGCTAATTTTTTTTGGTATTTTTAGTAGAGACGGGGTTTCACTGTGTTAGCTGGGATGGTCTCGATCTCCTGACCTCGTGATCTGCCCGCCTCAGCCTCCCAAAGTGCTGGGATTACAGGTGTGAGCCACCACACCGGGCACAAAGTGGTAGCTCATTGTTGTTTGAATTGACATTTCTGATTGCTGGTGATGTTAACCATTCTGATTTCTACCTTTGTGCACTGCTTCTTCTTAACCTT
>NW_016853039.1:0-846 GCF_001698545.2 Rhinopithecus bieti | reverse complement strand
AAAAAAAAAAATTAGTCTTCCAAAAGCCACTTTCATATCATGAAATATTTAAGAGAAGATCATATAATGTCTGATACGTACTTCAGAACAACCAAGAGCAAGGGCAAGTGGGTGCGAATATAGGTGAAACGAGATTGGCCACAGATTGATAACTTTTTTTTTTTGAGATGGAATCTTGCTCTGTTGCCCAGGTTGGAGTATAATGGCACGATCTCAGCTCACTGCAGCTTCCATCTCCCAGGTTCAAGTGATTCGCCTGCCTTAGCATCCCAAGTAGCTGGGATTTCAGGTGCCTCGAACTCTTCACCTCAAATGATCTGTCTGTCTCGGCCTCCCAAAGTGCTAGAATTACAGGCATGAGCCATCGCACCCAGCCCCCTCAAATTGATAATTATTCAAGCTGGATAATGGGGTTCATTTTATTAATCTCTCCACTTTTATGTATATTTGAAATTGTCCATAATAAAAAAGTAAAGCCCAGTATAGTGGCTCACGCCTGTAATCCTAGATCTTTGGGAGGCTGAGGCAGGAGAATTGTTTGAACCCAGGAGTTCAAGACCAGCCTGGGCAACATAGTAAGACCCTGTCTCTACTAAAAATAGTTTTTAAAAAATTATCTGCGTGTGGTGGTACTCAATGCCTGTGATCCCAGCCACTCAGGATGCTGAGGTGGGAGGATCACTTGAGCCCAGGAGGTCGAGGCTGCAGTGAGCCATGGTCATGTCACTGCACTCCAGCATAGGCAACAGAGTGAGACCCTGTCTCAAATATTATATATAATTTTTTTTAAGTAAAAATAAAATTTTAGCACCTCGGACTTCATTTAAGCTTATTTTCTTTTTTTTT
>NW_016853038.1:0-368 GCF_001698545.2 Rhinopithecus bieti | reverse complement strand
TGTTCAGAAGCTTTTAACTTGATGTGATCCTATTTGTCCGCTTTTACTATGGTTGCTTGTGCTTATCAGGCATTTTCAAGAAATTTTGTCCGGACCAATGCTCTGGAGATTTTCCCAAGGTTTTCTTATAGTATTAATAGTATCATAGTTTGAGGTCTGAGATTTAAGTCTTTTTTTTTAATGTCCATTGTTCATATTTTATAGCAGGAATTCCTCATTTGGAATTCTTTTTCTTTTTTTCCCCTTTTTTATTATTATACTTTAAGTTCTAGGGTACATTTGCACAATGTGCAGGTTTGTTACATATGTATCCATGTGCCATGTTAGTGTGCTGCACCCATTAACTCGTCATTTACATTAGGAATATC
>NW_016853037.1:0-1374 GCF_001698545.2 Rhinopithecus bieti | reverse complement strand
TGTGTGTGTTTTAGTAGACTTTATTTTTTAGAGCGATTATGACTTAACAGCAAAGCTGAGTGAGAAGTGCAGGGCAGTCACATACAACCCGCTGCTCCTAAACATGCACAACCTTCCCCACTGTCAACATCTTGCATCAAAGTGGTACATGTTCTATAATGGACAACCCTAACCTGACGTGACATTATCACTCAGACTCAACAGTTCATGTTAGATTTCACTTTCGGTGTTGTTCATATGTTTTATTTTCTGTATTTTGTCTGTAATTATTTCAAAGTTTTCTGTTTCACAGTTTTAAGGGCACAAGAAACTTAGCACAACAATTTTGTTTTCTTTTGTTTTGTTTTGTTTGGAAATGAAGTCTGTCTCTGGCACCCGAGATGGAGTGCATTGGCACCATCTTGCCTCACTGCAACTTCTGCTTCCTGGCTTCAACAATTCTGCTTCAGCCTCCTGAGGAGTAGTTTGACTACAGGAGCACTCCCCAACACCTGGCTAACATTTTGTATTTTGGCAGAGACGGGGTTTTACTGTATTGGTCAGGATGTTATTGAACTCCTGAACCCAGGTGATCCACCTGTCTCAACTTCTCCAATTGGTGGGTTCACAGGTTTGAGTCGTGATACCTACCCTTGATTCCTTAAAGAATTTTTTTTTTTTTTTTTTTTTTAGATTGTGGTAGCTTAATATCCATTTTAAAGTGCTGCCTACTACAACTGTTTTGGCCTCTTTCCCCTACTGGTAGTCTGGGATCACAGGCACCCACCCCAACACCTAGCTAATTTTTGTATTATTAGTGGAGCCACCATGTTGGCTAGGTTAGTCTTAAGCTCCTGACCTCAAGTGATCCCCTTGCCTTGGCCTCCCAAAGTGCTAGGATTCCAGGAATGAGCCACTGCAATGGGTCTTAGAACAATATTTGAAAGAAAACCTTTTTGTTTTATACTTTCAGTTCTGGGATACATAGGCAGAACATGCAGGCTTGTTACAATGGTATACACTTGCCATTGTGGTTTACTGCACCCATCAACTTCTCATCTACATTAGGCATTTCACCTAAGGTTATCCCTACCCTAGCCCCACAGACCCAAACAGACCCCTGTGTGTGATGTTTCCTTCCTGGTTTTCTTGTGTTATTTTTCAGCTCTAAGTTAGGGTGAGAAAATGCAGAGTTTGGTTTCCTGATCTTGTGTTAGATACACTGGATTTCTTCCTAGGCATCCAAATTTAATTTATCAACATTAGGAATATATTTGCTTATTTATTTTTTAGAGACAGGGTCTGGCTCTGTCACCCTGGCTGGAGTTCTAAGGCATGATCTTGGTTCACTGTAACCACTGCCTTCTGTGTTCAAGCAAATATCCTCCTTCAGTC
>NW_016853036.1:0-1378 GCF_001698545.2 Rhinopithecus bieti | reverse complement strand
CATGGAATTTGCAATACGGTATTTAGGAGCACATTGAAGTCTATATTGACAAAAGATACATCCTCAGATAAAACCTAAAAGAAGCTGTCGGTGAAACTGCTTTTGATGTGTGAATTCATCAAACTGAGTAACACCGTTTTTTTAATTGAGAAGTTTGCTAACACTTTTTTCGTTTAATCTTCAATGGGATATTCAGGAGCGCATTGAGGAATATGGTGAAAAAGGAAATATCCTCAGGTAAAACTAGAAAGAAGCTTTCTGAGAAACAGCTTTGTGATGTGTGAATTCATCTCACAGAGTTATACTGTTCTTTGCCTTGAGCAGCTTGCTTACACTGCTTTCTTGGAATCTGCAATCTGATATTTCTGAGCACATTGAAGCTGATATTGACAAAGCAAATGTCTTAATATGAAAACTAGAAAGAAGCATTCTGAGAAGATGCATTCTGATGTGTTAATTAATCTTACATATTTACACGATTCTTTTCCTGTAGGAGTTTGGTAGCACTGTTTTTGGTGCATCTTAGAAGAGATATTTTGGATCACATTGAAACCTATGGTGACAAAGGAAGTATCCCCAGATAAAAACTAGAAAGGTGCTTTCTGAGAAAGTCCTTTGTGATGTGTGAATTCACCTCACAGAGTTAAACCTTTCTTTTCATGGAGCAGTTTGCAAACACTGTTTTAGTGGGATCTGCAAAGGCATATTTCTGAGCGCTCTGAGGCCTATGGTGAATAAGGAAATATCCTTAGATAAAAACTAGAAAGAAGCTTTCTGAGAAACTGCTTTGTGATGTGTGAATTCATCTCACAGAGTTACACTGTTCTTTTCATTTACCAGTGTGCTAACACTTTTCTTGGATTATGCAATGGGCTATTTCCGAGTGTATTGAAGCTTATGGTGACAAAGGAAATATCCTCATATAAAAACTAGAAAGAAGCATATTGAGAAACAGCTTTTTGATGTGTTAATTCAACTGACAGTGTTGCACGATTGTTTAATGGATCAGTTTGGTAGTACTGTTTTCGGGGAATCTGAGAAGGGATAGTTTTGATCGCATTGAAGCTTAAGGTCACATAGGAATTATCCTCAGATAAAACTAGAAGGAAGCTATCTGAGAAAGTTTTTTGTGATGTGTGAGTTCATCTCACAGAGTTACACCTTTCTTTTCATGGAGGAGTTTGCTTATACTGTTTTTGTGGAATCTGCAATGGGATACTTGTGTTCGCATTGAGGCCTTGGGAATATCCTCAGGTAAAAAAATAGAAAGAAGCTGTCTGAGAAAGAAGGTTTCTGTGAATTCATCTCACAGAGTTACACTGCTGTTTTCATTGCCCAGTTTGATAACACTATTTTTGTCAGATCTGCAATAAGATAC
>NW_016853035.1:0-922 GCF_001698545.2 Rhinopithecus bieti | reverse complement strand
TAAATAAAAAATTAATCAAATTAATCAAAAACTTTTCCATTTACGTTTCAAGGTTATTCTTGAAAGGGATAATGTTATCTATAAACAGGAAAAAAATATGACTTGAAGGGGATAATTATTATAGTACTTGCCATGACTATCTTTTGAGATGAATTTCATCCCCTGAAGAATCTGATTCTTTTACATGGATATTACCAAATACTCTTCCAGCATAGGAACAAGTGGAGTCATCATATGTAGTCTTGAGGAAGGGAAAAAAAATTGATGATAATGCTATTTTTATCAATGGACAACATTTTAAAAAATTGTTGATTAACACATGCCATTTAATCCTGAAAATGGAAAACAAATTATGCTGTGAAAGATGGTATTATGCACTTCATACATCTTCATTATGCATGAAGTACATAATACTTCAACAAATGAAATTTGAAGAAAAATTATCAGAGTTGTTAACTTTATGCCAGTCCATGTTCAGTATACTGGTTCACAATGCTAACATCTAGTATGTTTTCTCATTAAAGAATGTTCAATTAACAAAAGAACAAAATAAATTAGATGTGATCAGTGTAGAAGCCATTTTACAACACATACACATTTGACAAACATTGGTATAAATGTAGCTCTAAGGAATCCTTTCTAACACTATCATGGAATTATGAAAATCAATTAAGGTTACAATAAGCCTACTGTTACTAATGTAGTAGTCTCAACTTTAAGGCAGTGAGGAGTCTACTTGAATTGAAAGGAATTACTCAGGTTGGAGCAGAGACGTGTGGAAAGGTTTGCGTGAAGTAACGAGTAAACTCTAGTGTGATGAAGGCTGAGAAGACACTAGTCTGGGGAGGGGTGAGAATGATGTTGACTCTATGCACTGGCAACAGGGCATAAAGAACAGAGTCGGCCGGGCGCGGTGGCTCAA
>NW_016853034.1:0-371 GCF_001698545.2 Rhinopithecus bieti | reverse complement strand
TTTGGTAACTCACCAGAGAAAACGTTTTGGCCTGAGATTTTAATTGTGAGATTTTTGACAATTCGATTCTTTAAAAGTAATAGGAATATCCAGGCTTTCTCATTTTTCTGTGTCTCATTTGTTTAATTATGTTGGGCAACTGTCTTCTGTGATCAAGGGAGTCAAATTTATCTTTATTTCTACAATTTCTTCAGCCTGTGTAGTCATGACTCTTTGATTCTGGATATTATTTAATGTGATTTGTTTTTAACAAATCTGCAACTATGTGGATGCTCTTCATTGTATGATTACTTTAATTTTCTTCTACTTTATCCTGTCCTTCAGTTTTTTTTTTTTTTTTTTTTTTTTTTTTTTTTTTTTTTTTTTTTGAG
>NW_016853033.1:0-929 GCF_001698545.2 Rhinopithecus bieti | reverse complement strand
CTTCCTTCCTTCCTCCCTTCCTTCCTTCCTTCCTTCCTTCCTTTTTTTTTTGACGTAGTTTCAGAGTTTCGCTCTTGTTGCCCAGGCTGGAGTGCAGTGGGACAATCTCGGCTCACTGTAACCTCTGCTTCCCAGGTTTAAGCGATTGTCCTGCCTCAGCCTCCCAAGTAGCTGGGATTACAGGCATGCGCCACCATGCCCGGCTAATTTTGTATTTTTGGTAGACATGGGGTTTCTCCATGTTAGTCAGGCTGATCTCGAACTATTGACCTTGTGATCCGCCCACCTCGGCCTCCCAAAGTTCTGGGATTACAGGCATAAGCCACTGTATCTGGCCGCTACTTTCTGACTGTATGAATGTGACTACTCTAGGTACCTCATGTAAGTGGAATTATACAGTATTTGTCCTTTTGTGTCTGGCTTACTTCACTTTCAGAGTTCATTTATGTTATATCGTGTGTCAGAATTTCATCTCTTTTTTTTTTTTTTTTTTTTTTTTTTTGAGACAAATTATTGCATTGTCGCCCAGGCTGGAGTGCAGTGGTGCAATCTTGGCTCACTGCACCCTCCACCTCCCAGGTTCAATTGATTCCCCTGCCTCAGCCTCCTGAGTAGTTGGGACTGCAGGCGTGTGTCACCATGCCTGGCTAATTTTTTTGTTATTTTTAGCAGAGATGAGGGTTTCACCATGTTGGCCAGGCTGGTCTCTAACTCATGACCTCAGGTGGTCCACCCGCCTCGGCCTCCCAAAATGCTGAGATTATAGGCATGAGCCACCGCTTCTGGCCTTCTCTTATTCTTTTTTCTTTTTTTTGAGACGGAGTCTTACTCTGTTGCCTGGGCTGGAGTGCAGTGGCGCAATCTCAGCTCACTGTAACCTCTGCCTCCGGGTTTGAGCGATTCTCCTGCCTCAGCCTCCCAAGTAGCTG
>NW_016853032.1:0-1784 GCF_001698545.2 Rhinopithecus bieti | reverse complement strand
TAGGCTTAATACCTGGGTGATTAAATAATCTGCACAATAAACCTTCGTGACACAAGTTTACCTATGTAACAAACCTGCACATGTACCCCTGAACTTAAAAGTTAAAAAATATTTTAAAATTAAAAAAAGAAAACAGTAATCAAAAAACAAAATAATTTATTGCTAGTATGATTCCATCCTGCACAGCTTTTCTCTGGAGTGTGGTCGTTTACCTCTGTCTGGCTTCTCTCCTACCTAAGTGCTTGCCGCCACCCATGGAAGATTTGATGGACATGGACATCAGCCTCCTGAGGCTCCAGAACTATCTTTTTTGGTTGTGAACTAGAGGTCAACAAAGATTATCACTTTAAGGTGGATAATGATGAAAATGAACACAAGTTATCTTTAAGAATGGTCAGTTTAGGGGCTGGTAGAAAGGATGGATTGTATATGGTCGAAGCAGAAGTAACGAACTATGAAGGCAGTCCAATTAAAGTAATACTAGCAACTTTAAAATTATGTACAGTCAATGATTTATCTTGGGGACCTTGAAACAACATCGCCTGTGGCCTTAACACTCAGTGTGTTTCAGGGCCTGGGCATATGAGTACACAGCACTTAATAGGTATGAAGGAAGACGCAAAGCAGGAGATGAAGAGGAGGGAGATGTGAGACTCTTTAGTATATCTGGAAAGTGATCTGCCCCTGGAAGTGGGTGCATTTCCACAAGAAAAAAATAAAACTTCTTGCTGATGAAAATCACGATGATGATGATGAAAAGGAAGAAGATTTTGATAAGGGGAAAGATGAAAAGCTCTAGTGATCTATACAAGATACTCCATCCAAAAAATGCACAAAATCAAACCAAAATAAAAAAGACTCAGAACTATCAAGATTAAGACCAAAAGGTCAAGAATCCTTCAAAACAGGGGAAAAAACCTCTTAAAACACCAAAAGGACCTAGTTTTGTGGAAGACATTAAAAGCAAAATGCAAGCAAGTATAGAAAAGTTGTTCTCTTCCCAAAGCTAAGTACATCAATTACGTGAATAATTCCTCCTGGATGACTGACTAGGAGGCTATTCACGATCTCTGGAAGTGGAAGAAGTCTCTTTAAGAAAATAGTTTGGCCGGGCGCGGTGGCTCAAGCCTGTAATCCCAGCACTTTGGGAGGCCGAGACGGGCGGATCACAAGGTCAGGAGATCGAGACCATCCTGGCTAACACGGTGAAACCCCGTCTCTACTAAAAAAATACAAAAAACTAGCCGGGCGTGGTGGCTGGCGCCTGTAGTCCCAGCTACTCGGGAGGCTGAGGCAGGAGAATGGCGTGAACCCGGGAGGCGGAGCTTGCAGTGAGCTGAGATCCGGCCACTGCACTCCAGCCTGGGCGACAGAGCAAGACTCCTTCTCAAAAAAACAAAACAAAAAAAAAAAAAAAAAAAATAGTTTGGGCCAGGCGCGGTGGCTCACACCTGTAACCCTAGCACTTTGGGAGGCTAAGGTGGGCGGATTACTTGAAGTCAGGAGTTCAAAACCAGCCTGGCCAACATGGTGAAACCTCATCTCTCCAAAAATAAATAAATAAATAACAATACAAAAATTAGCCAGGCATGGTGGTGGATGCCTGTAATCCCAGCTACTTGGGAGGCTGAGACAGGAGAATAGCTTGAACCTGGGAGGTGGAGGTTGTAGTGAGCAGAGATTGTGCCATTGCGTTCCAGCCTGGGCAACAGAGTGAGACTCTGTCTCAAATAAATAAATAAATAAATAAATAAATAAATAAATAAATAAAATAGTTTAAAGAG
>NW_016853031.1:0-2691 GCF_001698545.2 Rhinopithecus bieti | reverse complement strand
TAATATGATAAAATATAATTTGTATTATTTATTTATTTATTTATTAAGTTATAGTTTTTTTTTTAGAAATGTGGGAAATATACTTGGTATGTAAACTCTGGGCAGAATGCTTCTAGAAGCTAATCAGGGTTTGCAGTGAAGTATAATTAGTCTTGTTACCAGTGGACGAGATCTGAATTACATGAGTTATCTGGTGGCAAATCAATTCTCGTCTCCTCAGAAGTAAGAATTCAACTGAGGGGCATATAAAGCAGAAAAGAGACCAAGGTGAGTTCCAGAGCAGGAGTGGTAGTTTATTTAAAAGGCCTTAGAACAGGAAAAAAAGGTAAGCTCAACTGGAAGAGATCCAAGTGGGCCCCTGAAGGTTAAAAGAGAGAAGATCAAGTGCCCCGTGTCGCCATGGTCCTAGGACTTTTGTAGGCTCTCCTCTTTCCTATGATTCTTCCCTTAGGATGGGCTGCCTGCATGCGCAGAACCTCCCCTACCATTGGGAAATGCGCACACGCAGTGTGTTTAGGGGTTATATGCATGCCCATCTGAGACTTTCTTCCTTTTCCGGTGGTGTATACCTAGGAAATCATACTTCATCATTTTGTGTCTTAATGTGCATAACCAGGAAGTTTATTCTCCCTGGGGCCTGCCTTTAATTAACACTTTAACAAGTGTGGATCATCAAGAAATGGCCTCGCCCTGGCGTCAGGTGCCAATTTATCACTTTCTGAAAGGCAATGAAATAATTACTGAACCATTTCTAGTGTGTGAGAGGAAGCGCCCTCTCCTGCCCCACTCATGTCTAACTACCTATAACAGTCTCACCCAAGTCTAATTTGACAGAAAATTACTTATATCAAGTTTTTTCCAAAACATTCAACCTGCCTTTATAAACATAATTTTCACATATTTCTTACAACAAATATATTTGATATAAAATTTTAGATTTTATAACAAGAATTTGAAATACAACCAACATAATCTATTAAAGGAACACACAGATGACCCTTTTAGTCTATCTTTCAGGTAGTGAAGTCTAAGAGGCTACGAAGATGCAACGTAAACATAGACAACCCCAAAAGTAGAAGAAGAGTGGCATATTCCAACTACCTAGCTCTAACAGCAGATTCCTCTAATTAACTTCAACTAGGGAGACTATTTATTTCCAATACACCTATATTTTCCTGTTTTAATTATTTTCTCTAAGATCAAAGTTTTAAGATTTCTTAAATATCAAATTATTTTGTTGCGGAATATAGATCAGCATTCACAGAAAACCTAAAATGAGGCTAGCCTATCATTTATGCTGAGAAAAGCAGATATATTCATGCAAATTGAAGAGTTTTGTTGTCTTGTCGTTCTTGCTCTGTTGTGTTTCTTAAGAGTTACCTGTCATCAGAATAATTGTTTCTGGATACTCCCAATTTGGAAAATACCTTGGTTCTAATCATATTTATCTGTTCCATATCACTATGAAATACATAGCTCTCTTAATCACCTGACTTTATATAGCGGCCCTTGAGTAGAGATTCATGATTTGTAGGAAAATGTTTCATCTATTTTTTATAATATTTTATTTAAGAAAACCTAGTTAAGTAGGAAAGAAAAGAAGTGCTTAAATACAGAGTAAGTGTAAAGCATCAGACATTCTCACTGGAATCACCATTATCTGGTACTTGTAATTCCTCCCTTCAATAAAAAAAACTTTGTATGCCAATATTGTAAATGTATCTCAATCTCATAATTATATGCTCATAATACAACCTTACATGTTTTGGTGAAAGAGCATTTTGAATCTAATTATAAGCAAAAATTTTGTAATTTATTTTATATGTGGGCCTGTCAATTCCTTTTGTATATAGGTAATCACAACCTTAAATTGACTACTCTGTGTTTTTTATATTTAACTGCAATTTTAATGTAAGTCAAAAATCATGTGTGTAATAACTTGCTCTATTCATCCTTCAAAAGAGCAGAGTTCTAATGTTCTGTCGGGTGATTCTAGTGAGCAGGTGGATTCTTACCACCCAAACTTCCTACATAAAGAGAGAGAGAGAGAGAGAGAGAGAGAGAGAGAGAGAGAGCGCGAGCGCATGAGAAAAGAAAACCTAAGGCACCCAAGCATCTAACTTTATATATGAACAAGCGAAGTCTACTAAAACTTTTTGAATTCTTGGCCAATTATTGTTCGCTTCTTGTAAGAAATAAAAAATATGGCTTTAGTAATTATTTTGTTATTTCAAATATAAGATGTTTTCCTTGACCTTTTAAAATTTTATAAAATTTTCTTCATTGTTACTTTAGCGATATTTTGAGAAACTAGAATGGCTTTATTGAACCTTCCAGAGGCTCTTTTCCCAATGAGATCTGTAAAAAACAAAGTAGGGATTATTATTTTGAAAGCCTAATGTACAGTTAGTATGGCAAAAAAAGAAATATTAAAGAAATAGGTTCATTACAATAACTTTATTCACATTTAGAAAAATTTATTTTAACAATAATTGTTACCTAATTCTGTGCAAATGTGTTTAAACAGTATTTACAACCAAGAAGTCTAAAATTCCCATTCAACTCTGATGGAAATGCAGTGTCTAGATGACAACTTTTGTTCTTACTCACATCTGGAAAATGTTTGACTTTGTAGATTATTAAAAATCCACTTTATCCGTTTGAAAACCAAATGTTTTAGAAAAGATACTT
>NW_016853030.1:0-2909 GCF_001698545.2 Rhinopithecus bieti | reverse complement strand
TACAGGCTTGAGCCACTTCGCCCGGCCCCGAAGTTAATTTTCTCACAGACAAATGCATTTCCACAAAATAAGTATCATTACTTACCCTAGAAAAAGATTCAGAAGAAATATTCAAATAATAGTACTAAAACACCGTACAAGTAAGAAATTATTATTTTTTGCCTAGGATGAGTATATAGAAATTCCAAATGATTACATTTGAAAGCACTTTATAATTATATTATCTTTAGTATAATATCAAAACAAGAATCTTGCAAAGAATTAAGTGAGCCCTACTTTTTTGGCTCAGCTGTTTATGACAGGAAGTGGCTTGACAGCGTATGTAGATAAACAGATCATTTTTTACTATCTGTCTCTACTAGGTTCTGTAATAAGTGCCAACAACATTGTGCTATTTAGCCTCAGGCAAATCACATGGAAAAATCTCAACCAACAGTTTCTCAAGTGTTAAAAATGAGTGTTTATTCTGCAACTTGTAAAAGGAAGGACAGTATAGGGGTTAAGTTAAAATGCACTGTAATCTATTATAAAATATTAAAATGACAATGGTGAAAGCTGTATTATACGAGATGTTTAGGAATTATAGATTTTTTTTTTTTTTTGGACAGAATCTCACTCTGTCACCAGACTGGAGTTCAGTGGCACAATCTCGGCTCACTGCAACCTCTGATTCTCAGGTTCAAGTGATTCTCTTTCCTCAGCCTACCAAGTAGCTGAGACTACAGGCACACACCACCACACCCAGCTAATTTTTGTATTTTTAGTAGAGATGAGGTTTCACCATGTTGGCCAGGATGGTCTTGATTTCTTAGCCTCATGATCTGCCGCCTTGACCTCCCAAAGTGCTGGGATTACAGGTGTGAGCTACCGCACCTGGCCAACTATAGAATTTCTATGTTCATCTTTACCTGTCTCCATTCCACTGCAAAAGATACTTTACAGTGGTGATCTAAGATGAAAATAAACATCCAATTCAACCTCCGCAGAAAATAATTAAGGAGCAGTCTTATCTTCACGCCTCAGGTTCTATTTGTGAGGTAATGGAAAATACTATTCATTCATTACCCATTGTGTACCCATTCCAGTGGATCATGCATTATTTGCTTGGTGTATGATAACACTGGAAGGTGTGTCAGCCATCCCTGTTTGTGATAGGTGTTCCCCAGTTGTACAGACTATTCTTCAGGACACAAAATCCTCAGGGAACAAATGTCTTGACTCAATTTTCATGTAAATATTAATTGCCAACTTAGTATTTTTAAGAAGAAAAGTTATACAGGTCAGTGTTTATGTATAAACAGTTTCACAATGTAAAACAAGGCACCAATAATTAAACATTATTAGTATGTTTTATGTATAAATATTATATATAAATATATATATATACAGTGAATACATAGAAGTCTGCACATGCAGTAGAATATATAGAGAGCACAATATTTAACACCATAAGAACTGTCCTCTGTAGAGAACTGATTGTGGGCCAGATGATGCATTAGTTCTTAACACATGTTATTTTGTCAATCTTTCAATCATCTCTATGAGGAATTAGTTAGTATTCATGTTGTTTGGATAAGGAAACCAAGATACATAAAAGATAAGTAACTTGCTGAAAGTTTCTTCAGCAAAGAAAAGACAGAGTTAGGATTTGAACGTATATCTCTCCAAATCCAAAATTCATGTCCTGTCTTCCATGCTACTTTGGTTCCTGAGTTTGGAACATCCTCCCAAGAAAGATAGATAGCATCTCTGATCTCTTGCTCCTGAGTTCCTATGAAACACAGTCTATTTTATTTATCTTTGTAATTTCCCAGGAATTAGCCCTGTATTTTTACCTAGCAGGAACTCAACAAGAGTTTGTTGACTAAATGGATGAGTGAATGTCTACCAATAATTCATTCTTATAAACTTATTTTTCAAGAGAGTAGCCATTTAGACTTTAAAGTGTTTCCTTAGCATCAACAGCTAATGCAGCCTCTGTCTTTCTGGCAGACTGCTTCATCCGTGCAAGCCCAGGTACCAGTGTTACCTGAGCAAAATAAAGCATATGAATGCATTGACCTGGGGCCAACATGATTCACCAGACCACCAATATCAGTATCCCCTGGAGTAAGCTAATCATGAATATGCTTATGTCATGAGAAAAGTAGCGTTACTAAAGAAAATAATTTTCTGGGAAACTTGCTCTAGCATTTAGTATTTCAAAAGAAGCAAGAAAGTAATTATAATATCTGACCCTTATTAAACATTTTTAAAATTCATTTTATGACAGTATTGTTTTTTACTAATACTTTTCAATTCAAGTGGTGGGAGTTGGAGTAGGAAAGGTAGGACATGGAGCATATACCATAACCATTTGCATAATGTGAACGAACCTCTGGTGTCTTCAATACCACCCTCTTCTGCTTACTAAACATTCAAATTCCTATGCATTACCCCAGACATACCGAATCAAAATCTGTGGGGCCTGGAACCTAGAAGGTTTCAGGGAATTCTGATGCATACTAAAGTAGTATCACCCACTAAAATTCTTAAGAAAAAAAGGGATATTTAAAGTCACCACTGTATGATCCACCTTTATTCTGCCTACTTTATGCCATGAGTTTGTGCTTCTAAGTGCTGAGGACATTATGTCTTTAACAAATAAATTTTTATTTACTTTATGGATGGATATAATGGAGCCTAGAACCAGAGCCTGTAAACTAACTTCAGTCCTGCCATTGCCACTAAATAGGGATGTGCCCCCTCTCTAGCCCTCATCGTTAGAGTAAAGGTGTTAGAACATATTTGCCCTGTGATTCCCTTCCAACGCTAAAATTTATTTTATTTTAAAATATTTGTACTTTGATAATGACCAGTCCTCCATCTGAGTACTCTTATGATGTCATGAGTTAGGAAAGGAAAAATCG
>NW_016853029.1:0-1564 GCF_001698545.2 Rhinopithecus bieti | reverse complement strand
ACTGTGGCCAGCAGCCTCTACGATGGCTTGCAATGGTCCCTTGGCATTCACATCCTCGTGTAATCCCTTCTCCTTAAATGTAGATTGTACCTAGTGACTTGTTTCTAATGAATGGGATGCAGCAAAAGTAATGAGATTGGTTTACAAAAAGACTCTGGCTTCTTTATGTGTGTTTTCCCACAGCTGAAAAAAAGAAAGAAAGAAAGAGAGAAAGAAAGAAAGAAAGAAAGAAAGAAAGAAAGAAAGAAAGAAAGAAAGAAAGAAAGAAAGAAAGAGAAAGAAAGAAAAAAAGACTGACTGGGCACAATGGCTCACACATGTAATTCCAGCACTTTGGAAGGCCAAGGTGGGTGGCATGGATTGATTGAGCCCAGGAGTTTGACACCAGCCTGGGCAACATGGGGAAACCCCATCTCTACAAAAAATTAAAAAATTAGCTGGGCGTGGTGGCACACATCTGTAGTCCCAGCTACTTGGGAGGCTGAAGCAGAAGAATGGCTTGAACCCGGGAGGCAGAGGTTGCAGTGAGCCGAGATCGTACCACTGTACTCCAGCCTGGGCAACAGAGGGAGACTCCATTTCAAATAAAAAAATAAATAAATAAAAATAAAATAAAAGACTGGCTTCCATCTTGGTCACCCTCCCTGCTCTCTTGCTCACTCATTGTTGAGTGTCGTTAGTTGCCATGTTGTGTGCTGCACTGTGGAGAAGCCCACATAGCAAAAAACGAATGTCTTTGTCTATTAGCTAGCAAGAAACTGAAACTTGCCAATAGCCATGTGAGTGAGTGTAAAGGCAGAACCACCTTCAATCAAGCCCTGAGATAAATGCAACCCTACCAACTCTTGATTGCAACCAGTGAGACACCCTGACCTGAGGCACCTGTTAAGTGACACCTGCATTCCTGACCCACAGATCCGTGTGATAATAAATATTTTT
Source organism: Rhinopithecus bieti (assembly GCF_001698545.2). Lineage (NCBI taxonomy): Eukaryota > Metazoa > Chordata > Mammalia > Primates > Cercopithecidae > Rhinopithecus > Rhinopithecus bieti. The sequence goes on along the minus strand of NW_016853029.1, from coordinate 625 downwards.
AAGCTGCTACATTTTGGGGGTAATTTGTTACACAGCAATAGATACCTTACACACACACACACACACACACACACACACACACACACACACACAAATATTTGCCAAATGTTCACTGGATTCCAGGACACCCTAAATCTTATACCATTGCCCTTCTAGGTTGACTCCATGTTAAGAATCCCTAGACCATTGATGACCAACAAAAATACAATACAAACCACATAGATATGTTGAATATTCTAGTAGTCACTTAGAAAAAACAAAACCAGGCACACTCCTGTAATTCCAACATTTGGGAGACCAAAGCAAGAGGATCACTTGAGTCCAGGAGTTCAAGACTAGTTTGGGCAACATAATGAAACCCTCTCTCTACAAAAAAAAAAAAAAAAAAAAAAAATAGCCAGGCATTATGGCACATGCCTGTGAGTCTCAGCTACTCAGGAGGCTGAGGTGGGAGGATCACTTGAGCCCAGAAGGTTGAGGCTGCAGTGAGCTATGATCATGCCACTGTACTCCATCCAGTCTGGGCAACAGAGAAAGACTTTGTCTCAAAAAAAAGTAAAAGCAAAAAGAAATAGGTAAAATAATTTTTAAATACATTTTATTTAAACCAGTATATCTAAAATAT
>NW_016853028.1:0-710 GCF_001698545.2 Rhinopithecus bieti | reverse complement strand
CCCCCCCCCCCCCCCCCCCCTCTCTCTTTCTCTCTCTCTTTTTCTTTCTTTTTTCTTTCTTTCTTTCTTTCTTTCTTTCTTTCTTTCTTTCTCTCCTTCTCTCTTTCTCTCTCTCTTTCTCTCTTTCTCTCTCTCTCTCTCTTTCTTTTTTCTTTCTTTCTTTCCTCTTTTTTTTTCTGGAGATAGGGTCTCACTCTCCAGAGACCAGTGTTGCCCAGGATGGCATGCAGTGGAGTGATCATGGCTCACTGCAGCCTCAACCTCCCCAGGCTCAGGTGATCCTTCCACCTCAGCCTCCTGAGTAGCTGGGACTATAGGCACACACCACTATGCCTGGCTAATTTTGTATTTTTTTATAGAGACAGAGTTTTGCCATGTTGCCCAGGCTGATCTTGAACTCCTGGGCTCAAGGAATCTGCCAACTTTGGCCTCCCAAAATGCTGAGATTACAAGTGTGAGCCACCACATGTGGCCTTCCAATTTCATTTTTACTAATTATTTTATTTATTTTATTTTATTTATGTATTTATTTATTTTTGAGATGGTGTCTAGCTTTGTCACTGGGCTGGAGTACAGTGACATGATCTCAGCTCACTGCAGCCTCCACCTCCCAGGTTCAAGTGATTCTCCTGCCTCAGCTTCCCGAGTACCTGGGATTACAGGCACGTGCCACCACGCCCAGCTAATTTTTGTAATTTTTTTTTTTTTTT
>NW_016853027.1:0-818 GCF_001698545.2 Rhinopithecus bieti | reverse complement strand
CGCCAACCAAATGTAGATTTGGTCTTTTCACATAGTCGCATATTTGTTGGAGGCTTTGCTCATTTCTTTTTACTCTTCTCTAATCTTGTCTTCTCACTTTATTTCATTACTTTGATCTTCAATCACTGATACCCTTTATTCCGCTTGATCGAATCGGCTATCGAAGCCTGTGTATGCTTCACGAGGTTCTCATACTGTGGTTTTCAGCTCCTTTAGGTCATTTAAGCTCTTCTCGACACTGTTTATTCTGGTTAGCCATTCATCTAACCTTTTTCCAAGGTTTTATCAAATGGCTTGACCTCAGGAGTTTGAAACCATCTTGGGCAATATGATGAAACCCTGTCTCTACCAAAAAAGGGTTAGGGCTGGGTTGCGATGGGTTAGATCATGCTCCTTTAGCCCAGAGAAGTTTGTTATTACCGACCTTTTGAAGCCTACTTCTGTCACCTCATCAAAGTAATTCTCCATCCAGTTTTGTTCCCTTGATGGTGAGGAGTTGTGTTCCTTTGGAGAAGAGGTGTTCTGGTTTTTGGAATTTTCAGCATTTCTGCCCTGGTTTCTCCTTATCTTTGTGGTTTTATCTACTTTGGTCTTTGATGTTGTTGACCTACGGATGGGGTTTTGGTGTGGATGTCCTTTTTGTTGATGTTAATGCTATTTCTTTCTGTTTGTTAATTTTCCTTCCAACAGGCAGGCCCCTCAGCTGCAGGTCTGCTGGAGTTTGCTGGAGGTCCACTCCAGACCCTGTTTGCCGGGCTATCACCAGCAGAGGCTGCAGAATAGCAAATATTACTGCCTAATTCTTCCTCTAGAAGCTT
>NW_016853026.1:0-815 GCF_001698545.2 Rhinopithecus bieti | reverse complement strand
GAAACTGGGCAACATAGAGTAAACATTACCTCTGTGAAGTGAACGCACATATGAGAGAACAGATCCTTGGAACGCTTCTTCCTCAATTTTATTTCAGTATATTTCACTGTTTGCCATAGTCCTCAATGCGCTCTGAAATATCACATTTTCGGTTTCACTGGAAAAGTGTTCTAACGCTGCCTTGGTATAAAAGAGGTATAACTTCCTGAGTGGAATGCGTACATCACAAAGTAGTGTCTCAGAAAGCTTCTATCCAGTTTTATCTGGAGATATCTCCTCTTTCACCATAGGTCTGACAGTGCTCCCGGATGTTGCTTCGTGGATCCGTGCATGACGGAGTTTCCAAGCTGTGTAATATAAGAAAAGTCTTAACTATACAAGATGAATAAATATATCTAACACAAAGCAGTTTCACAGAAATCTTCTTTCCGGTTTTGTGTGAGGATATTTCCTTTTCACAATAGGCATCCCTATAGTCCTGAATGTCCCTTGGTAGCGTTTTCTCCAAAAGGGTTTCTGGAATCCTCTAGGAGAAGAAAGGTTTATTTCTGTGAGTGGAATGCACAAATCACAAAGCAGCTCCTCAGAAAGCTTCTCTCCAATTTCTATCTGAAGTCATTTCCTTTCTCACCATAAGCCTCAAAGTGCTCCTGAATATCCCTTCCCAGACTTAACAAAAACAGTGTTATGATATTGCTCAATGAAAAGAGAAGCTTAACTGTGTGAGCCGAATTCACGTGACACAAAGCAGTTTCGCAGAAAGCTTCCTTTGGATTCTCTCTGAGGTTATGTCTTTTCAGAGTGTTCTAAAGAGT
>NW_016853025.1:0-2461 GCF_001698545.2 Rhinopithecus bieti | reverse complement strand
CCCTTCATGATACTGTGGATTTGATACATATCCCTTCTCAGCTTTTGTCTTTCCACATTTGTCCTACAAGCTGTGAAAACAACAATCTCAAACCCCACTCACTGTCATTTTCTTTAACTGTAGTCAGCATTGCTCTCTTTCTGCTTCCTAATTTATTTTCTCATACTACTCAATTTAGGATTTTATGATATGTTGTATTAGTTTTTTATTGCTGCTTTAACAAATTGTCACAAACTTTGTAGCTCAAAACAACACAAATTTATTATCTTGCAGTTCTGCAGGTCAGAAGTTGAACAGGGCTAAAATCCAGATGGCAGGCCTTCGTTCCCTCTGGAGGCTCTAAAGAAGAATCTGTTTCCTTTCTTTCTCTGCCTTTTGGAGGTGGCCTGGTCTCCTTTGCTGAGGTCCCCTTCCTCCATCTTCAAAGCCAGCAACATAACGTCTCTATCCCACTTCCACTGTCATATCTCTTTCTCTAGCTCTCTTCCTCTGCCTCCCTCTTCCACTTTTAAGGATTCTTGTGATTAGAGTGGGCTCACAGGATAATCCAAGATAATCTCCCCATGTTAAGGTCAATGGAAGCCAGATGCAGAAATTTTAACTGCATTTGCAACTTTAATTTCCCCTTTGCCATGTAACCTAACATATTCACAGGTCCTGGAATTAGGATTGCGGGGGTGGGAGGGGCATTATTCTGCCTACCACACACACATATATATATATGTCTTTATAAAGTTTCTCCCATTTTGATGTATGAAAATTTTGATCCAAACAGACTGTTGACTTCTCCAAGGCAAATCTGTGACACAATGTGTTGTTTTCTTGTATTTTTGGTCTTTCCCATGGCATCTTCAAAAATGGCCAGAGCTTAGTAGGATCCTGGTAAATACCTGCCAATGGCTCCCAATGGCTTTGATTGCTTGAATCATCATTCTTTTATTTTATTTTGTGTTTCCTGGCAGTTTGCACATGCAGAACATTCAGGTGCTGACGCGCTGCATTTCATATATGTGATAGCTAACGTTCATTGGAAGGAGCTACTGGGAATGCCATCAGAATAGTTTGCATTTAGCTCCTTCACAACTCAACTTTGATTTTCTAGTGGATAAATATATCAAATTAGACATTGTAGATGTATGCAGCGAGAAGAGGACAGGAGAAATGGAGGATAAGTACGGAAGTGTCTTTGTGATTCTTCCACCAGCTCCTGGAGACAGAGAGTTTCTTTCATGTGACAATGGAAGCCAGACGACAGACTCAGCTGGATGCTGACAGCCCTTCCTCCCTGGAAAGCCCCAGAACCTCTTTCAGTAGAAAACAACCACAATATTTCCAGCAGATTCCAAAGAAAATCCTGCCACTGCTTTGGAATTGACCAAAAATGTCACATTCTATCTATAAAACCAAAGGCTTTCTTCCAACAAATAGTTCCAAGATGAAAGGGAGCCTTTTATTTTTGCTGATCTGCTCTGTCTTCTTGTTTTGGCTTGTTTATAAACGTAGGCTTAACTGTAGACACCACAATTTATTAATTCATTTAACTAAAAAGCAACTATTTGTTAGGTACTATATTGGTCCAACAATCAAAAAACATTAACAAGTATTATTCCAAGTGACTAAACCATGCTAACTTGTGCAGTCCTCGTAACAACCCCAAGAAGAAGGTACTGTCACTATGCCTGTTTTACAGATGGGGAAACTGAGGTCCAGAGCAATTAATTCATTTGGCCAAGTAATAAGAGCCAGGATTCTAACCAAGTCTCTGGCTTGGAGTTGTTGCTCAAGATTACTTCACCATGTTGCCTCCCCTTGCAGCCAGTGCCTGCTTACAAAGAAGTTCTAGATTCATGGGGAAGACAATGAAGAAGCAAGAAACAACACATTAGAATTGAGTTGCTTTGTACACTGCTGTATCCCCAACACCTAAAACAGTACCCAGTGCATAAGCAGGGACTGCATGATTATTTGTGGAATGTTGTTGCAATAAATACTGTGAAGTAAGCTGATTAGATGAGATGATAGAGTCTCAAGGGAACCTACTTAATTTATATGCAGTGGTGAGGGAGGGCCTCTCTGACAGATAACATTTAAGCTAAGACCTAAAGGATGAAAACAAGAGAACCATAAAAAGAGTGTGGAAGAGCATTCAGGCAGAGGGACCAGTATGGTCAGAGACCCTGAGGTCAGGGGATCCTGGCAGATGTGAGGAATGGAAGGAGCCAGTGTGTGGGAGCGGGGTGTGCACAGGCAACTGTAGAGTGAGATGAAGCAAGTTGTGAGCATAAGCTGGATTATGCAGGGCCTTAGGTCATTAGAATTCACTCTCATAGGGCCGTATAAATGCTGTGGAAGAACTCAAAAGGGGGCCCATGGACCCTGAACACCAGAACCATTCAATCCTTTTAGAAAGACAAGGCAAGCAGAAAAAAGGAAGAAGAAGAAGAGGAGGAGGAGGAGGAGG
>NW_016853024.1:0-848 GCF_001698545.2 Rhinopithecus bieti | reverse complement strand
GGAGATTTCAATGCCACAAGCCACCCTCATCCACCCTGGGAATGGGAACAGCCTCCTCAGCAAGAAGGCTTCCTGTGGCTGTTGTAACTCAATACCAGAAACAGAGGGGCTTTGAACAGAAGAAATTTATTGTCTTACTTCTGAGGGCCATTGTCTGAAATCAAGGTGTCAGTGGGGCCATGTTCCTTATGCATGCACCAAAATCAGGATCTGTTCAGCCTCTCTCCCAGCTTCTGGAAGTTCCTTGGTTTCTGGCAACATAATTCCAGTCTTCTTGTGTCATTTTTCTTCTTGTGTGCATCTTCAAATTCTCCCTTTATCTAAATATACCAGTGGTTGGATTAGAGGCCCACCCTATGGCAATATAAACTCAATAACCCCATCTACAGTGACCCTCTTTCCAAACAAGGTCACATGCTGAGGTACTGTCACTTAGAACTTCAACAACAACAACAACAACAACAACAACAACAACAACAACAACAAATTTCAGAGGACACATTTCAACCCATATTGAAGTGTCCTTCAAATTATCTTATTTCAATATTACGTTGGAGGAAGATTGCATTCCAAGTGGTGAATTCCTTCTTCATGTGATAGTCAGACAGTCCCACCTTCTGTTCACTTTAGCCACTTCAGCAAGGAAAAGGACACTCCTAGCTCTGACAGAACTGTGACCTGTGGTTGACACACAACTCCTTACAGCTGGGGCTGAGCATCATCGCTAGCTACTCCCAAGACCCACTTCCATGTAAGCTCCATGTAGCGGAAAGAGACCTCTTGTAGCCAGTACAAGTGCCATTTCAATGGTCTCTACTGCTTATATGGTGCTACTTTTCGAAAGCCCA
>NW_016853023.1:0-371 GCF_001698545.2 Rhinopithecus bieti | reverse complement strand
GTTAATATGGAGCCAAAAAAGAGCCTGCATTGCCAAGACAATCCTAAGCCAAAAGAACAAAGTGGAGACATCATACTATCTGACTTCAAACTATACCACAAGGCTACTGTAACCAAACAGCACGGTAAGTGCACCAAAACAGAGATATAGACCAATGGAACAGAACAGAGCCCTCAGAAATACCACACATCTACAACCATGAGATCTTTGACAAAACTGACAAAAACAAGTCATGGGGATAGGATTCCCTATTTAATAAATGGTACTGAGAAAACTATCTAGCCATATGTATAAAGCTGAAACTGGATCTCTTCCTTACACTTCATACAGAAATTAATTCAGGATGGTTTAAAGACTGAAATGTTAGACCT
>NW_016853022.1:0-2451 GCF_001698545.2 Rhinopithecus bieti | reverse complement strand
ACCAAAAATACAAAAATTAACCAAACATGGTGCTGGGTGCCTGGTGCCTGAGGTCCTAGCTGTTCAGGAGTCTGAGGTGAGAGGACTGCTTGAGCCCGGGAGGTCGAGGCTGCAGTGATCTATGATGGTGTTGCCGCATTCCAGCCTGAGCAACAGAGACCCTAGTTCAAAAAATAAAAATAAAAAATAAAGCATCTGGCTGGGGGAGGTGGCTTACACGTGTAATCCCAGCACTTCAGGAGGATCGCTTGAGCACAGGAGGTCAAGACCAGCCGGGGCAAGATAGCAAGACCCTGTCTCAAAAAAGCAAATACATAAAGCATCTAAGGTCCCCAACTCGCATGGCGTCCTGGCTGCCTCTCTGCGGAGTAGGTTACCTGCAGCCCCCCAGCCTTAGATATGGGCTTTACATGGGGGACGGTGGATTACAGGAAGGACCCAGAGGCAGCTTCAGTCAGATAAGGAAGTGGGGGGAGGGGATGGCTAAAACTAGACCCTCCCCCGTACAGGGTGAGCGTTTCTCACTCGATTCTCTGTCCTCAATGTCGTCATTCATTCTTGGAGGAGGGACAGTAACACGCAGCATGGAAAAAAAAAAAAAAATCCCTCCTGGATGCTATGGGGTAAGGGGTGGGGGTGGCAGCTACCAGCCAGGCCCTTCCCGCGACGGTAAGGTAAGTTCTCCTAGGCAGTAGAAACGCGTTTGTCTCCGGAGGAAGGGGACTTCGCCTTCCTTATACTGAGCTGGGTGTGACCTCAGCCCCCAGGAACACTTCCCCAGCCCCGCCCCGACGCCCACCCCTGCCAGCTGCAGCCACAGGCGTTGACTCCACAGTCTTCTAAGGATGGGGTGTGGTGGATCCTCAGTGGGCCCCGGACCCTCCTGCACTCAGATCCTGGCTTCGCATTTGGGGACGGCCAAAAGAAGACAGTGACATCAAGGAACCAGAGTGAAGCGCTCATTTGAGCCCTGAGGTCTGATTATTAGCAAATCACATACGAGTTCCGATAAGGAGGAGACATCTGTGTCTTAAACCATAAACCACCCCCTTCCTCCCCACCCCACAGGCAAGCCTTTATCGACATACTTAATTTTTTTTTTTTTTTCAAGATCGACAGCTGGTGGCCTTCCCAGCGTTATAAATAGCAAATACACAGGGTTAGGATGGGTCTATTTCAGCGTCCCAGAGAGAAGCTGAGGTTTTCATCCGCCCAAGCTCTCAGCGTGTCCTGAAAATGGTGCACTTATCTGCCTTCCAGGGGAATGGTGCGCGCGGAAGGTAAACTGTGTTGCTGGGCGCAGCTCGGGAAACGGTTTTCCCTGCTACCGGGAACACGGATGTGAGGGCCTTCACGGAGTCACAAGACCGTGGCTCTCTGCTCCCACCCGCCCCATCTGCTGGAAAGGGATTTAGAGGCGGCAAAAGGCTGCCGGATAAACCTTCCAGGGAGACGGTTTATCCTGGGAGAAGGGGAGATGCGCGCACTCACCTCTGCAGCTGAGACAGCCTCTCCTCCTTACTGGCAAACAAAGGCGAGCCCTGCCCGGGTGCAGCTGGGCATCGCTCACGCTCCCCAGGCCTTCAGAGCCTGGGAAGAGGATGCTCGCAGGGACGGATTCTGCATCCGAGGAAGGTCACCCAGAGCGACGTGGCCAGCGCCCTCCAGCTCTTTTGTGCAGGGGTGGGTGGGGTGCAGGGTTAGGGGTGGGCTCCCCCTCGCGGGGCTGCGGTTGCGCCCGCTCTCATCGCCACCCGCCTGCGCGCCCTGCCTCGGAGGTAGCTGCTTCTTCCCAGCTCACGGCTGGCAGAGGCTCGGCTTCCAGAAGACAGTTAATTTATGCTGCTTTTGTGTGCAGGGAGGAGGGGGTGGGGGGTGGCGGCCTGACCGAAAGGCACAGCCCCCTGCCAGAATCCGGTCCTCTCCATTGGCTGACAGACAAGCATCTCCGAAAGCCACGCCAGGGGCAGAGGCAGAAATCATCTTCTGATGGCGCATCACAGATTTAAAAACAAAACAACGGACAAATAAATAAATAAATGGCGAGATGGCCTCATTCCTTAGAGAACGGGGGTGGGGAGGGCTGGGGAAGGTCCTCTCGGCACTTCTTGCAAAGGGAGCAGGGGTGAAGGGTGGCATCCCCCCAAAAGTCTGTGCAGGCAAAGAAATGACTGTCCCCAGGCCGGGTGCCATGGCTCACGTCTGTAATCCCAGCACTTCGGGAGGCTGAGGAGGGAGGATCACCTGAGGACAGGAGTTCAATACCAGTCTGGCCAACATGGTGAAACCCCGTCTCTACTAAGAAGACAAAAATTAGCCGGGCATGGTGGTGAACGCCTGTAATTCCAGCTATTCGGGAGGCTGAGGCAGGAGAATCGCTTGAACCCGGGAGGCGGAGGTTGCTGTGAGCCGAGATTGTGCCACTGCACTCCAGCCTGGGAGGCAGAGGGA
>NW_016853021.1:0-962 GCF_001698545.2 Rhinopithecus bieti | reverse complement strand
AATTTATCAGCAGCAGGTTTTTCCTAATTCTAAAGAAGCAATGCTTAATTCTCTTTTTACTGATTAATTGTAGAGAATTATACTTCTGGCAGTTGACAAAGGGACTTACATGGCTTGCTTCAATACCATTCAAGACATAGGTAAATAATAAAAGTAAACAATTCATGAGAAGTGGAAACATAATTAACAGCAATCTTATGAATGTTTGTCACCTCTTGCAAAAATCCTAGTAAGCTATGGCATGAGCTTCCAGTTTTCTCTGGATAAGAAGTACTTGTTAGCTAATCAATGTATAATCCCCAATGATCCTTAAATATTAAAAAGTTGACATTAACCAATTAGATAATTCAATTGAACAAGCATTTATGGAGCATTTGCTATTCAAGACATTGTTTTTTGGTCACAGACAAAAATTTAATACAGCAGTACCACTTTATAAAACTCATGTTGAGAAGCATAACTGATAGCTGTTTTATTTTGGCTTTTGTTTTACTGAGCTTTTACTTTTCAAGACACAGGATTTTCTCTGCAGTACATTTGTAGCCTTATAATCGTGTGCTGTGTTATAATAGGATTGAGCTTTATTGAGATATGGTTGAATTGAAAGTTCACTAGGTAAGTTCTTTCATTTTAATTCTGAATTCCATGCTGAGTAGCTTTGTCTTCTAACCTTTTGTGCAGGTAGTGTCCCTTATTCCCATTTGCTCCCTTTTGGATTACCTCTACTATGTGGTCTACTAGAAAGATCATATCACTGGGTCAAGACTCATGCTTTCAATTTTGCTTCATTCACTCTCTGAATGACCTCAGGTCTTCTTTTAACTGCCTTTACTAGTATATTAATAGTCACCTGGGGTCTGGTGGCACAGTTAATCAAAGACCTAAAAATAATTTGAAATGTACAACCCTCCCTTCTGCCTCTAGAGAGAATCTTCGAACCAAAGAAGAAAAGTAAAATGAAA
>NW_016853020.1:0-694 GCF_001698545.2 Rhinopithecus bieti | reverse complement strand
CGTCAACTGCACTCTGCGCGCTGTAATTGTCGAACACAGTGGGGATGTACTCTTTGGGGAAAGCGTTAGTTGTGTAGCAGATGAGCAGGCACGTCTTGCCCACAGCCCCATCACCCACCACCACGCACTTGATGCTCTGCATCGTGGGTGCGGTTGCTATAGTGGAGGTAGTGCCTCCCCTCTCTTCTGGACCACTCTGGCTGCAGTGACCTGGTGCCCTCCCCGAGCGACTCCGGGCTCGAGCTCAATCTCTTCTTTTATGTCTTTTCACAGAACAAACTTGGTTTATTGATCCTCTCTATTCTATGTCTATTATTTTTTACTCGTAAATTTTTTTTTGTTTTGTTTTGTTTTGTTGAGACGGAGTCTCGCTTTGTCGCCCAGGCTGGAGTGCAGTGGCCGGATCTCAGCTCACTGCAAGCTCCGCCTCCCGGGTTTACGCCATTCTCCTGCCTCAGCCTCCCAAGTAGCTGGGACTACAGGCGCCCGCCACCTCGCCCGGCTAGTTTTTTGTATTTTTTTTAGTAGAGACGGGGTTTCACTGTGTTCGCCAGGATGATCTCGATCTCCTGACCTCGTGATCCGCCCGTCTCGGCCTCCCAAAGTGCTGGGATTACAGGCTTGAGCCACCGCGCCCGGCCGGCAACTCTTAATTTTTTTTTTTTTTTGAGATGGAGTCTGGCTCTGTCTCCCT
>NW_016853019.1:0-843 GCF_001698545.2 Rhinopithecus bieti | reverse complement strand
AAAAAAAAAAAAGAATAGCTGTGTCGAGTAGAATTACAAACTTTTATAATTCTTTAGGGTTGATAATCTATCTGTAATGGAAAATTCACAGAAAAGAGAGGCAACGTGTATTTTAACTTGCCTTAATAGGAAATGATTTTTTTGAATGACAAAATCAGCTAACTTTCTGAAAACTGTATCTAAATCACCTCATATCAATGGTATGTCCAAATAAGGTACCTAGTACATTTATCCTGAGGAAATTATTAAAAAGTGATAAGCTTTTAGGAAGCATTTACATGCTTATTAAGAATCCTAAAGTCGGCCGGGCACAGTGGCTCATGTCTATAATCCAGCACTTTGGGAGGCTGAGGTGGGCAGGCCACGTGTGGTGGCGCATGCCTATAATCCCAGCTACTTGGGAGGCTGAGGCAGGAGAATCGCTTGAATCAGGGAGGTGGATGTTGCAGGGAGCCGGTATCGCGCCACTGCACTCCAGCCTGGGTGACAGAGTGAGACTCCATCTCAAAAAACAAACAAAAAAAGAATCCTAAAGTCAAAAGGGCATTAATTATTCAGGTTGAAAATCATCCTCAGGCCGGGCGCAGTGGCTCACACCTGTAATCCCAGCCCTTTGGGAGACCGAGGTGGATCACCTGAGGTCGGGAGTTGGAGACCAGCCTGACCAACATGGAGAAACCACGTCTCTACTAAAAATACAAAAAATTAGCCAGGCATGGTGGTGCATGCCTGTAATCCCAGCTACTTGGGAGGCTGAGGCAGAAGAATTGATTGAACCCGGGAGGCCGAGGTTGTGGTGAGCTGAGATCGCGCCATTGCACTCCAGCCTAGGCAACAAGAGCG
>NW_016853018.1:0-924 GCF_001698545.2 Rhinopithecus bieti | reverse complement strand
TGATTTTTCGGAGGGTTTTTTGTGTCTCTATCTCCTTCAGTTCTGCTCTTAGTTATTTCTTGCCTTCTGCTAGCTTTTGAATTTGTTTGCTCTTGCCTCTCTAGTTATTTTAACTGTGATGTTAGGGTGTTGATTTTAGATCTTCTCTTGCTTTCTCTTGTGGGTATTTAGTGCTATAAATTTCCCTCCACACATGGCTTTAAATGTGTCCCAGAGATTCTGGTACATTGTGTCTTTGTTCTCATTGGTTTCAAAGAACATTTTTATTTCAACCTTCATTTCGTTATTTACTCAGTAGTCATTCAGGAGCAGGCTGTTCAGTTTCCATGTAGTTGTGCGGTTCTGAGTGAGTTTCTTAATACTGAGTTCTAATTTGGTTGCACTGTGGTCTGAGAGATAGTTTGTAGTGATTTCTGTTCTTTTACATTTGCTGCGAAGTGCTTTATTTCCAACTATGCGGTCTGAGAGACAGTTTGTGGTGATTTCTGTTCTTTTACATTTGCTAAGGAGTGCTTTACTTCCAACTGTGGGGTCAATTTTGGAGTAAGTGCAATGTGGTGCTGAGAAAAATGTATATTCTGTTGATTTGGGGTGGAGAGTTCTGTAGATGTCTATTAGGTCTGCTTGGTGCAGGGCTGAGTTCAAGTCCTGGATATCCTTGTTAACCTTCTGCCTCATTGATCTATCTAATATTGACAGTGGGGTGTTAAAGTCTCCCAATATTATTGCGTGGGAGTCAGTCTTTTTGTAGGTCTCTAAGGACTTGTTTTATGAATCTGGGTGCTCCTCTATTGGGTGCACATATATTTAGGATAGTTAGCTCTTCTTGTTGAAATAATCCCTTTACCATTATGTAATGGCCTTGTGTCTTTTGATCTTTGTTGGTTTAGTCTGTTTCATCAGAGAGTAAGATTTTCAATCCTG
>NW_016853017.1:0-298 GCF_001698545.2 Rhinopithecus bieti | reverse complement strand
GCCCAGAAGTTCGAGGCTGCAGCGAGCTATCATCGCACCACTGTGCTCCAGCCTGGGCAATAGAGCAAGACCCTTCTTTAAATATAACAAGTTGGGGAATGCTAGAGTGGAAGGCAGCGAGGGTCTTTCCCCCATGCACGGAGCATGAGTCAGGAAACGGCTGTGTGGCAGAGTTCACAAGGGAGGCAGGGTAGTCTCAACCCTGGGGCACAGCTGCAGTGTCCTGCTCTTCCCAGGCGCTTCCTTGGCACACCCGGTGAAGCTGGGGAACAGATGACTCTGCCCAGCCAGCTCTCCT
>NW_016853016.1:0-924 GCF_001698545.2 Rhinopithecus bieti | reverse complement strand
AAAGTCTGTTTTATCAGAGACTAGGACTGCAACACCTGCTTTTTTTCTTTTTTCTTTTTTTCCTTTCCATTTGCTTGGTAAATCTTCCTCTATCCCTTTATTTTGAGACTATGTGTGTCTTTGCACGTGAGATGGGTCTCCTGAATACATCACACATATGGGTCTTCATTCTTTATCCCATTTGTCTGTCTGTGTCTTTTAATTGGGGCATTTAGCACATTTACATTTAAGGTTAATATTGTTATATGTGAATTTGATCTTGTCATTATGGTGCTAGCTGGGTATTTTGCCCATTACTTGATGCAGCTTCTTCATAGTGTCAATGGTCTTTACAATTTGGTATGTTTTTGGAGTGGCTGGTACGGTTGTTCCTTTCCTTGATTATTGCTTCCTTCAGGAGCTCTTGTAGGGCAGGGCTGGTGGTGACAGAATCTCTCAGCATTTGCCTGTCTGTAAAGTATTTTTTTTCTCCTTCGTTTATAAAGCTTAGTTTGGCTGGATATGAAACTCTGGGTTGAAAATTCTTTTCTTTAGGAATGTTGAATATTGGCCCCCAGTCTCTTCTGACTTGCAGGGTTTCTGCAGGGAGATCTGCTGTTAGTCTGATGGGCTTCCCTTTGTGGATAACCCGACCTTTCTCTCTGGAGGCCTTAAACATTTTTTCCTTCATTTCAGCGTTGGTGAATCTGATGATTACATGTCTTGTGGTTGCTCTTCTCGAGGAGTATCTTTGTGATATTCTCTGTATTTCCGCAATTTGAATGTTGGCCTGTCTTGCTAGGCTGGGAAAGTTCTTCTGGATAATATCCTGAAGTGTGTTTTCCAACTTGGTTCCATTCTTCCCGTCACTTTCAGGTACACCAATCAAACGTAGGTTTGGTGTTTTCACATAGTCCCAAATTTCTTGCAGGCTTTGTTTGTTCC
>NW_016853015.1:0-1379 GCF_001698545.2 Rhinopithecus bieti | reverse complement strand
AAGGGAAGGGAAGGGAGAGAGAAAGGAGAGAGAGAAAGAAAGGAAAAGAGAGAAAGAAAGAGAAAGAGAAAAAGAAAAATAGAGAAAGAGAAAGAAAGAAAGGGGAGAGGGGAGAGGAGCAGAGGGGAGGGCAGGGGAGGTGAGAGGAGGGGAGGGACTTGGAACCAGAACTGATGGAAACCTGCTCTTGACTGGGGCGGGGATCTGCAGGGCATCTGTCTCTCTGCTGGCTTAGGAGACTCCCACCCCAAGGGAGAGCAGGACTCACTTCTGGGCCTCAGTGTCAGGAGCATGGCTGGCTGGGAGTAGGCGGTGGGAGGATGGATAGATATGTGCTGGCCCAGTGAAGGACAGAGTGAGACTTGTGCTGAAACACGATGCCAGATCCTCTTCCGGGGCTCCAGCTGGCACCCAGAGCTGAAGAGAAAGGCTTTAGGATGAAACTTCCCTTCTGCCAAAAATAACCAGTGCCAGCTGGGCATTGTGGCATAAGTCTATAGTCCCAGCTACTCAGGAGGCTGAGGCAGGAGGATTTCTTGAACCCAGGAGCTTGAGGCCAGCTTGAGCAACACAGCAAGACTCTGTCTCAAAAAAAAAAAAAAAAAAAACATTGCAGCTTCCTGAATCATCCCGGCAGCCTGGGGTGGGCTTTGCTTTTCAGAGCTGCCTCCAGACCTTTGTCTTTCCCTTCTCCACCTTCCTCTTCTTGTTGCCATCACAGCCCTGCCACCCCCCAGCCACACACCCTCTTGATCATTTGCTGAAGATTTTAGCACCTGGCTCTGGCATGCTTTCCACCTTCAACACTCAAATCAAGGCACCTGGATCTCTTCTCTGCCCACAATCTTACCTTCCATCTTCAGGTATGGATGCTGTAAGGAGAGATCTCCATCTGCTCCCAAGGCCAAGTTTCCCAACTCCCTGCAGCTAGGTCTGCCCTCCCTCCTAGCACTGCAGATGGGCCTACCAGGGTCAGGACTAGGGTGAGACAGGCCAGCAAGACACCCAGGGCATAAAAGTTAAAGAGTCACTCACCCCCGGGGTCATACCAGTAGAGGGTCAGCACCTGAGAACGAGTGCCTTCTAAATTTTACCCTTGCTTGTCTTGCTCTAGTCCCAGCTCTTGGACCTACCCATGGACATTAGACTCTGGTCCCCTCCCACCTCCTCAGGGCTGTCTCTTTGGCAGCAGCATCCCTCTCATCAGCTGCAAACACAGCTTCTGTGTAAATGCCACCATACAAAGCCTGCCTTGACCCACTTTGCCCTCTAGCTATTGCTCCATTCCTCTGTTTTTCTTTCCTTCCTTCCTTCCTTCCTTCCTTCCTTCCTTCCTTCCTTCCTTCCTTCCTTCCTTCCTTCCTTCCTTCCTTCTCTCT
>NW_016853014.1:0-1572 GCF_001698545.2 Rhinopithecus bieti | reverse complement strand
AAAAAAAAAAAAAAAATTAGAACTGAATGTCAATGGCCCACATGTGATGTGAAAACTCTATAACCTAGACTGAAAGTGTATCAATGACACACTGTCCCATTGAAACCATATGCCACACACAAGAGAATAGGCGTTTCTAAGGTCAGCCCCATTATGGAATGTGACTACCTTCCTGATACAGTTTGGCTCTGTGTCCCCACCCAAATCTCATCTCGAATTGTAATCCTCATGTGTGGAGGCAGGGACCTAGTGAGAGGTGACTGGTTAATGGCGAGAGTTTCCCCCATGCTGTTCTCATAATAGTGAGTGAGTTCTCACAAGATCCAATGGTTTTAAAAATGGTAGTTTCCAGGCCGGGCGCAGTGGCACACACCTGTAAGCCCAGCACTTTGGGAAACCGAGGCGGGCAGATCACCTGAGGTCGGGAGTTCGATACCAGCCTGACCAACATGGAGAAACCCCGTCTCTACTAAAAATACAAAATTAGCCGGACGAGGTGGTACATGCCTGTAATCCCAGCGACTCGGGAGGCTGAGGAAGGAGAATTGCTTGAACCTGAGGTGGAGGTTGTGGTGAGCTGAGATCACGCCACTGCACTCCAGCCTGGGCAACAAGAGCAAAACTCCGTCTCAAAAAATAAAAAATAAAAAATCAAAATCAAAATTTTTAAAAAATGGCAGTTCCCTGTGTGCACACACTCTCTCTCCTGCCACCATGTAAGATTTGCCTTGCTTCCCTTTTGCCTTCCATCATGATTGGAAGTTTCCTGAGGCCTCCCCAGCCATGTAGAACTGTGAGTCAATTAAACCTTTTTCCTGTATAAATTACTGAGTCTCAGGTAGTATTTTTATAGCAGTGTGAAAACAGACTAATACATTTCCTCATAAGTATGTTGTTGCTTTTTTTCTGAGACAAGAGTTTTGCTCTGTTGCCCAGGCTGGAGTGCAGTGGCGCGATCTCGGCTCACTGCAACCTCCGCCTCCTGGGTTCAAGCGATTCTCCTGCCTCAGCCTCCCGAGTAGCTGGGATTACAGGCGCACGCTACCATGCCCGGCTAATTTTTGTATTTTTTAAATAGAGACAGAGTTTCACCATGTTGGTCAGGCTGGTCTCGAACTCCTGACCTTGTGATTCACCTGCCTCGGCCTCCCAAAGTGCTGGGATTACAAGCGTGAGCCACTATCCCTGTCTTCTTGTTGCTTTTTTTTTTTAAAAACAAATTCTCTGTCCTCATACTCAAGCAAATGTTGTTGTTACATGATTACAGGAATGAGAAGTCCAAAAGACACAATCTTAAGATTTTTTCAAGGCCGGGCGCGGTGGCTCAAGCCTGTAATCCCAGCACTTTGGGAGGCCGAGACGGGCGGATCACAAGGTCAGGAGATCGAGACCATCCTGACTAACACGGTGAAACCCCGTCTCTACTAAAAAATACAAAAAACTAGCCGGGCGAGGTGGCGGGCGCCTGTAGTCCCAGCTACTCGGGAGGCTGAGGCAGGAGAATGGCGTGAACCCGGGAGGCGGAGCTTGCAGTGAGCTGAGATCCGTCCACTGGACTCCAGCCTGGGTGAC
>NW_016853013.1:0-924 GCF_001698545.2 Rhinopithecus bieti | reverse complement strand
AACAGAGCGAGACTCGGTCTCAAAAAAAAAAAAAAAAAAAAAAAATTTAGGACATACAGAAAAAGAATAAAGGAATCCTAACATCTCAAAGTAGTCATTGCCAACATTTTACTGTGTTTCGTTTGGGCTTATTTCATCCGCATTTTTTTCACTTAGTTATGACATTCTGTACGTGCAACTTTGGATGCTCTGTTACCACCTAACCCTATGGTATAAATATTTCCCCATGTCATATTAAAATTCCTAATGATAGCTGGGAGTGGTGGCATGTGCCTACAGCTACTTGGGAGGTGAAGGTGGGAGCATTACTCGTGTCTGAGAGTTTGAAACCAGATTGGGCAACATAGGGAGACCATGTCTCAAGGACAGACAAACAAGCAAACGAACAAACAACGCAATACAATTCCTGATGGCATCTACTTTTTTTTTCTTTCTTCTTTTCTTTCTTTTTTCTTTTTTTTTTTTTGAGACGGAGTCTCACTCTGTCGCCTAGGCTGGAGTGCAGTGGCCGGATCTCGGCTCACTGCAAGCTCCGCCTCCCGGGTTTATGCCATTCTCCTGCCTCAGCCTCCCAAGTAGCTGGGACTACAGGCACCTGCCACCTCGCCCGGCTAGTTTTTTGTATTTTTTTAGTAGAGACGGGGTTTCACTGTGTTAGCCAGGATGGTCTCGATCTCCTGACCCCATGATCTGCCAGTCTCGGCCTCCCAAAGTGCTGGGACTACAGGCTTGAGCCACCGCGCCCGGCCCTCTTCTTTTCTTTTTTTTGAGATGGAGTCTTGCTTTTGTCGCCCAGGCTGGAGTACAGTGGTGCGATCTCAGCTCACTGCCACCTCCGCCTCCTGGGTTCAAACAATTCTCCTGTCTCGGCTTCCTGAGAAGCTGGGACTACAGGTGCCTGCCACCATGCCCGCCTAATTTCTG
>NW_016853012.1:0-749 GCF_001698545.2 Rhinopithecus bieti | reverse complement strand
AGAGCAAGGATCTATGAAAGCGTTCATTTTCAGTGACTGTGGTAGTATCTGATTAGGCAGCCCTACAGTACAGAATAATCAATTCAAAATGCAGAAAACTCATCTAGGACCCCGTGTGTGTGAATTTTGTATTGCCTTGTAAAACTAAGAACACTCAAGGAAACCACATTATTAATGCATGACTGGCTCTAAATTTTCTAGGCATAAAATGTATTGTAGTCTAGGGAAACTATCTAAAATTTATAAAGAATCTCTAAAATACCTCCAGATAAGATTATAATCCATGGTGATAAACCAGACATTTTACCACCAAAATCAGGAACATGGCAAGGATGCCCCTCTCACCATTCCTTTTCAATATTGTACTGCAAATCTTAGCGAATGCAACAGGACAAGAAAAAATAAGTAGAAGATAAACAGATTGAGAAGGAAGCAGTAAAGTTGTTATTGTTCACAGATTGCACATGTAGAATATTTTTTTAAAAAATTGACAAAGTTGACTATCCTGGAACTAATAAGAAATTATAGCAGAATTGAATGATACAAGGTTGATGTACAAAAGCCATTCAATCACTTTTGTATATACAAGCAATAAAAAATACACACCTCTTATGTACCCAAAGATTAAAACTAAAAATTATGAGAAAAGAACAATTGGAATCCAAAATTAAGTACGCAATACCATGTACATTAGCATTTTCCAAAATGAAATACTTAGGTATAAATGTAATAAAATACACTAATAAAAA
>NW_016853011.1:0-756 GCF_001698545.2 Rhinopithecus bieti | reverse complement strand
TTTTTTTTTTCCTTCCTTTTGTGGAGAACAGGGTCTCTCTATATTGCCCAGGCAGGTCTCAAACTCCTGGACTCAGGCTATCCTCCCGCCTCTGCCTCCCTGACAGCTGGAATTACAAGCGTTTTATTTTTTTTTTTTTTTTTTTTTTTTTTTTTTTTTTTTTTTTTTTTTTTTTTTTGTGATGGAGTTTCGCTCTTGCTGCCCAGGCTGCAGTACAATGGCACCATCTCAGCTCACTGCAACCTCCACCTCCCAGGTTCAAGTGATTCTCCTACCTCAGCCTCCCTAGTAGCTGGGATTACAGGCATGCACCACCACACCCAGCTAATTTTGTTTTTTGTTTGTTTTCCTTTTGTTTTTGAGACGGAGTCCCGCTCTGTCACCTAGGTTGGAGTGCAGTGGCGCGATCTCGGTTCGCTGCAAGCTCCGCCTCTGGGTTCACGCCGTTCTCCTGCCTCAGTCTCCCAAGTGGCTGGGACTACAGGCACCCGCCACCACGCCTGGCTTTTTTATTTTTTTTTTGTATTTTTAGTAGAGACAGGGTTTCACCTTGTTAGGCAGGATGGTCTCGATCTCCTGACCTCGCAATCCGCCCTCCTCGGCCTCACAAAGTGCTGGGATTACAGGCGTGAGCCACAGCGCCCCGCATTTTTTTTTTTTTTTTTTTTTTTTTTTTAGTAGAGACGGAGTTTGTCCATGTTGGCCAGTGGTCTTGAACTCCCGACCTCAGATGATCCGCCTGCCTCAGCCTCCCAA
>NW_016853009.1:0-715 GCF_001698545.2 Rhinopithecus bieti | reverse complement strand
CAGATAAAACTGAATAGAAGCGTTCTTAGAAGCTGCCTTGTGACATGTGGATGCAACTCACAGAGTTACACTTTCCTTTTCATTGATCCGTTGCTAAGACTCTGTTCTTGAAATCTGCATTGGGATATCTCTTAGCGCAATGAAGCTGATGGTGAGAAAGGAAATATCCTCAAAGAAAAGCTAGAAAGTAGCTTTCTGAGAACTTCTTTTTGACATGTGAATTCATCTCACCTAGTTACAACTTTGTCTTCACGAAACAGTTTGCTAACGCTGTTGTCGTGGAATCTGCAAAGTGATATTTGGGAGCTCATTGAGGGCTACGGTGAAAAAGGAAATATCCTCCGAGAACAACCGGAATGAAGCTTTCCGAGAAACTGCTTTGTGATGTGTGAATTCATTTCAAGGTGTTACACCACTGTTTAACGGAGGAGTCTGCTGGCACTGACTTTGTGGAAGTTCAGAAGTGATGTCTTGGATATCATTGAATCCCATGGTGAATAATGAAATACCTTCAGATAAATCTGCAGAGAAGCCTTCTCAGAAACTTCTTTGTTGTGGTTGAATTCAGCTCACAGGGTTAGATGACAGTTTTCATTCAGGAGCTTTATAAAAGTGTTTTCGCAGAAACTGCAATAAGGCACATGGTGGCTGTCTGAGACCACAAATAATCTTAGCTAAAACAAGAAAGAAGCTTTCTGAGAAACTGCTCTGTGAT
>NW_016853008.1:0-815 GCF_001698545.2 Rhinopithecus bieti | reverse complement strand
ATGAGAGACAGTTAAAGCATAGTTGTTCAGAGCCCAGGCTTGAGAATCAGATTTCAAAGGTATGAACCCTCTCCGTTTTCTTTTACTTTCTTTCTTTCTTTTTTTTTCTTGAGACAGAGTCTTGCTCTGTCGCCCAGGCTGGAGTTCATTGGTGCGATCTCGGCTCACTGCAAGCTCTGCCTCCCGGGTTCACGCCGTTCTCCTGCCTTAGCCTCCCAAGTAGCTGGGACTACAGGTGCCTGCCACCATGCCTGGCTAATTTTTTGTATTTCTTTTTTTTTCAGTAGGGTTTCACTGTGTTAGCCAAAATGATGTTGATCTCCTGACCTCATGATCCGCTTGCCTCGGCCTCCCAAAGTGCTGGGTTTACAGGTGTGAGACACCCCGCCCGGCCCCTTTTGCTTTTAGAGACAGGGTCTTGCTATGTTGTCCAGGTTGGTCTCACACTCCTGGCCTTAAGCAATCCTGCCACCTCAGCCTCCAAGTAAACTGGGATTGCAGGCATGAGCCACCTTGCCCAATTTCCACTTTCTAGCTGTGTGATCTTCAGAAAATTAGTTAAATTATCTGGGCCTTAATTTACTAATAGGGTTCTTGTAAGTATTATCAATTAGTTACTATTGACAGGTGAAGCCCGTTGGGCTTCTGGGTTAGGTGAGGACTTGGAGAACTTCTCTGTCTAGCTAAAGGATTGTAAATGCACCAATCAGCACTCTGTGTCTAGCTAAAGGTTTTTAAACACACCAATCAGCACTTGATAAAAAACGGACCAATCAGCACTCTGTAAAATGGACCAATAAGAACTCTGTAAAACA
>NW_016853007.1:0-716 GCF_001698545.2 Rhinopithecus bieti | reverse complement strand
TCCCCAGCTAACCTTGACCTGCCACTCCAGCGGCCCCCTCCCCAGCTAACCTCGAACTGCAACTCCAGCTCCCTCCCCAGATAACTCAAACGTCCAGTCTCACCCCCAGCCCCCTCCTCTGCTCAGACCTCCAATTTCACTTACAGCCTCCTCTCCAGCTAAGCTGGACCTGCAACTCCGGCTCTCTCCCCAGCTAACTCAGACCCCCATCTCACGCTCAGCCCCCTCCCCAGCTAATTTAGACCTCCAATCCCACCTCCAGCACCCTCCCCAGCGAACCTGAACCTGCAACTCCAGCCTCCTCTCCAGCTCGCCCTGAGCCCCAGTGGAGTCCCAGTGCCCAGACCCAACCCTTCCCCAGCTAACCTCCATCTGCACCTCCTGCCCCGTCCCCAGTTAACCTCGACCTGCAACTCCCGCCCCCTCCCCAGCTAGCCCTGAGCCCCAAGTGCAGTCCCAATCTCCAGCCCCAGGCCCTCCCCAGCTAACACCGACCCCCAAGCGCAGCCCCATCCCCAATTCCAATCTCAGCCGCCAATTGCAGCCCGGGTCCCCAGCCCCAGCCCCCCTCCTCAGCCAACTCCGACCCCCAACTCGGTCCGCAGTCATTTCGGAGCCGTCCCAGTCCCCTCGCCGGGACGCCGGCCGCACCCTCACTTCCCCTGGCCCGAAACGCTGGCGCCCTTACCTGCGCTCGGGCCCCGCGGCCGCCTCAG
>NW_016853006.1:0-758 GCF_001698545.2 Rhinopithecus bieti | reverse complement strand
GTGAGCCACCATGCCGGCCTCAACAGGGGATTCTTTTCAGGCCTTAATCTAACGATATTTTCCCTACTGGGTTTCAAACTTGATTGGGATCAGTGAACTCTTTATGACTTCCAATTTCTGCCTTTTGGAATGGGAATATTTATCCTATGCCTATCCCACCATTGTAGTTTTGGAAACAGGTAACTTGTTTTCCAGTTTCACAGATCCACAGGCAGAAACTGATGCCGTAATGGGTTAAGACTTTGGGGCATGTTGGGATGGGATGAACGTATTTTGCATGTGGGATGGACATAAATTTGGAGGCTAGAGGACAAACTATAGTGTTGAATGGTGTGCTACCCCAAAAGATATATCCACATCCTAACACCCCGGCATGGTGAATGTTATCTAGGTGTTATCTGGAAAAAGGATCTCTGCAGATGTAGTTAAGGATCTGAGTTGAGATCATTCTGGGTTAACTGGGTAGCCCCTAAATGAAATGACAAGTGTCTTTTTCCAGAAGAGGAGAGGGGAATGATGCTATACTTCCAGGGCACCATTCAGGTCGCCATCACAGTGGCCAAGAGTAGCATCACAGTTGTCATAGTGTCATGGCAGCTAATGATAAACAGCCTACACAGATGGCTGCAGGTTAGGAAGATGACAAAGTGACAGAAGCATCCTCAAACAGTTCTGTTGCTATTAAAATCAATACAGGTTCAGGGCCGGGTGCGGTGGCTCATGCCTGTAATCCCAGCACTTTGGGAGGCCGAGGCGGG
>NW_016853005.1:0-302 GCF_001698545.2 Rhinopithecus bieti | reverse complement strand
GCTTATTTTGGTTTTATCTGAGGATATTTCCTTTGTCACCATAGACTTCAATGTGCTCCAAAATATCCTATTGCAGATTCCACGAAAACATTGTTAGAAGACTGCTCAATGAAAAGAACAGTGTAACTCTGTGACGTGAATTCACACATCACAAAGCAGTTTCTGAGAAAGCTTCTTTCTAGTTTCTATCTGAGGATGTTTCCTTTTTCGCCATTGGCCTCAATGCCTTCCCAAATATCCCTTTGCAGATTCCAGGAAAACAGTGTTAGCAAAGTGCTCCATGAAAAGGCACTTGTAACTCT
>NW_016853004.1:6443-8885 GCF_001698545.2 Rhinopithecus bieti | reverse complement strand
TTGTTTTGTTATTTTTTGCTTAGGATTGTCTTGGCTATATGGGATCTTTTTTGTTTCCATATTAAATTTAAAGTAGTTTTTTCTAATTTTGTGAAAAAAGTCAGTGGTAACTTGATGGGGATAGCATTGAATCTATAAATTACTTTGAGCAGTATGGCCATTTTCACTATATAGATTCTTTCTATCCATGAGCATGGAATGCTTTTCCATTGGTTTGTGTCCTCTCTTACTTCCTTGGGTGGTGGTTTGTAGTCCTTCTTGAAGAGGTCCTTCACATCCTTTGTAAGTCATATTCCTAGGTATTTTATTCCCTTTGTAGCAATTGTGAATGGGAGTTCACTCATGATTTGGCTTTCTGTTTGTCTATTATTGGTGTATAAACATGCTTGTAATTTTTGCACATTGACTTTGTATCATGAGACTTTGCTTGAAGTTGCTTATCACCTTAAAGAAATTTTGGGCTGAGATTATGCGGTTTTCTAAATATACAATCATGTCATCAGCAAACAGAAACAATTTGATTTCCTCTCTTCCTATTTGAATACCTTTATTTCTTTCTCTTGCCTGATTGCACTGGCCAGAACTTCCAATACTATGTGTAATAGGAGTGGTGAGAGAGGGCATCCTTGTCTTGTGCCAGTTTTCAAAGGGAATGCTTCCAGCTTTTACCCATTCAGTATGATATTAGCTGTGGGTTTGTCATAAATAGCTCTTATTGTTTTGAGATACGTTTCATCAATACCTAGTTTATTGAGAGTTTTTAGCATGAAGGGGTGTTAAATTTTAGCGAAGGCCTTTTCTGCATCTATTGAGATAGTCATGTGGTTTTTGTCATTAGTTCTATTTATGTGATGGATTACATTTATTGATTTGTGTATGTTGAACCAGCCTCGCATCCCAGGGATGAAGGCAACTTGATTGTTGTAGATAAACTTTTTAGTGTGCTGCTGGATTCGGTTTGCCAGGATTTTACTGAGGATTTTCGCATCGACGTTCATCAGGGATATTGACCTGAAATTTTCTTTTTTTGTGTGTCTCTGCCAGGTTTTGATATCAGGCTGATGCTGGCATCATAAAATGAGTTAGGGAGGAGTCCCTCTTCTTCTAATGTTTGAAATCATTCTAGAAGAAATGGTACTAGCTCCTCCTTGTACCTCTGGTAGAATTCAGCTGTGAATCCAACTGTTCCTGGGCCTTTTTTTGGGGGGCGGGGGGGTTTAGGCTACTAATTACTGCCTCAATTTCAGAACTTGTTATTGATCTATTCAGTGATTCCACTTCTTCCTGTTTGAATCTTGTGTCCAGGAATTGATCCATTTCTTCTAGATTTTCTAGTTTGTGTAGAGGAGTTTTTCATATTCTCTGATGGTAGTTTGTATTTATGTGGGATCAGTGGTGATATCCCCTTTATCATTCTTTATTGTATCTATTTGATTATTCTCTCTTTTCTTCTTTTTGTCTGGCTAGTGGTGTATTTTGTTAATCTTTTCAAAAAACCAGCTCCAGGATTCATTGATTTTTTGAAGGTTTTTTCGTGTCTTTATCTCCTTTAGTTCTGCTCTGATCTTGGTTACTTCCTGTATTCTGCTAGCTTTTGAATTTGCTTGCTCTTGCTTCTCTAGTTCTTTTAATGGTGATATTAGGGTGTCTAGTTCAGTTCTTTTCTGCTTTCTCCTGTGGACATTTAGTTCTATAAATTTCCCTCTAAACACTGTTTTAGCTGTGTCCCAGATATTCTGGTACGTTGTGTATTTGTTCTCATTGGTTTCAAATAACTTATTTATTTCTGCCTTAATTTTGTTATTTACCCAGTAGTCATTTAGGAGGAGGTTGTTCTGTTTCCATGTAGTTGTGTGGTTTTGAGTGAGTTTCTTAATCTTGAGTTCTAATTTGATTGCCCCACAGTCTGAGAGACTGACTGTTATGATTTCCATTCTTTTGCATTTGCTGAGGAGTGTTATACTTCCAATTATATGGTCAATTTTAGAATAAATGAGATGTGATGCTGAAAAGAATGTATATTCTGTTGATTTGAGGTGGAGAGTTCTCTAGATGTCTATTAGGTCCACTTGGCCCAGAGCTGAGTTCAAGTCCTGAATATCCTTGTTAATTTTCTGTCTTGTTGATATGTCTAATATTGACAGTGGGGTGTTAAAGTCTCCCACTATTATTGTGTGGGACTCTAAGTCTCTTTGTAGGTATCTAAGACCTTGCTTTATGAATCTGGGTGCTCCTGTATTGGGTGCATATATATTTAGGATAGTTATCTATTCCTGTTGCATTGATCCCTTTACCATTATGTAATGGCCTTCTTTGTCTTTTTTGATCTTCATTGGTTTAAAGTCTGTTTTATCAGAGACTAGGACTGCAACACCTGCTTTTTTTCTTTTTTCTTTTTTTCCTTTCCATTTGCTTGGTAAATCTTCCTCTATCCCTTTATTT
>NW_016853004.1:0-2303 GCF_001698545.2 Rhinopithecus bieti | reverse complement strand
ACCTTCTCATTATGCTGATCTTTTGCATTGTTTTTTTCATTGCAATTTTATTTATTTCTGCTCTGATGTCTATTATTTCTTCTTTTTCTACCAACTTTGGGTTTGGTTTGCTCTTGCTTTTCTAGTTGTTTAAGATGCATCATTATGTTTTTTATTTAAAGTTTTTCTACTTTTTTGATATAGGTACTTACAACTGAAAACTTCCCTTAGTATTGCTTTTGCTATATTTCATAGGTTTTGATATGTTGCCTTTTTGTTGCCATTTGTTTTAAGAATTTTTTCAGTTTTCATCTTAATTTCTTCGTTGACCCACTGTTCATTCAGGAACATATGTTTTAATTTCCATGCTGCTTTATGATATCCAAATTCCTTGTTATTAACTTATATTTTTGTTTCATTGTGGTCAAAGAACATATTGCCTATTATCTCTTTTTTTGAATTTATTAAGACTCTTTTTGTGGCTTAACATATTGTCTGTGAGAATAATCCATGTGCTGAGGAAAAGAATGTGCACTCTGTTGCCATTGGATGAAGTGTTCTGTAAATATCTATTAGGTCCACTTTCTTTATAATGCAGTTTACATCTGGTGTTTCTTTGCTAATTTTCTGTCTAGATAATCTGTCTGATGCTGACAGTGGGGTGTTGAAGTCTCCAGCTATTGTGTTGTGATTGATCTCTCTAACTCTAATATTATTGTCTATATATCTCTGGGTGCTCTAGTGTTGAGTACATATATCTTTACAATTCTCATATCCTCTTGCTGAATTAACTGGTTTGTCATTATTTAATAAACTTCTTTGTCCCTTTTTATATATTTTGTCTTGAAATCTATTTTGTCCGATATAAGTTTACCTATTCCTGGTCTTTTTTCACTTACATTTGCTTTTAATATCCTTGTGAAGTTCTATATTTTCAGTCTATGGATGTTTTTACTGGTGAAGTGGGTTTCTTCTGTAGCCAACATAGGGTTGTATCCTGTTCATTTGTCCACTCAGTCACTCTGTGTATTTTAGTTGGAGAGTGTAGTCCATCTCCATTTAATGTGATTATTTATAAGTAAAAATATACTTCTACCATTTTGTTATCTGTTTCCTGGTTGTTTTGTGGTCTTCTCTTCCTTCTTTCCTTTCTTCCTGTCTTCATTTTACCGGAGGTAATTTTCTCTGGTGGTATGTATTAATTTTTTGTTTTTATTTTTTCTGTAGATGATGTATGTTTCTTGATTGGTGGTTAAAATGAGTCTTGCAATTGATATACTATAAT
The DNA here is from genome assembly GCF_001698545.2 of Rhinopithecus bieti. Lineage (NCBI taxonomy): Eukaryota > Metazoa > Chordata > Mammalia > Primates > Cercopithecidae > Rhinopithecus > Rhinopithecus bieti. Next base: position 1,039 of record NW_016853004.1, on the reverse strand, counting down.
AAATTATTTTAAACTGATGACAATGTGTGACTGATTACATACATGAAAACCAATCAAGCAAAAGAAAATTAATAAGAAGTCTACACATTAACTTCATTGCCCTGATTTTAAACTTTTTGTTGTTCCTACTTATATCTTATTGTACTCTCTATGTCTCATAAAGTTGTTACACATTACAATTACAGTGTTGTATTATTCTGGATTTTTCTGTGTACTTATTATTATCAGTGAGTTTTGTACCTCCTGATGATTTGTTATTGCTTAGTAACATCCTTTTATTTCAAACTGAAAAACTTTAGCATTTTTTGTTAGGTAGACTTTGTGTTGATTAAATCCCTCCATTTTGTTTGTTTGATAATGTCTTTATGTATTCTTTTAGTTGTAGAGATATTTTTTCTGGATATACTATTCTAGCATGAACTTTTTTTTTTTCCTTCAGGTTTTTATATATGTCATTCCACTGTCTTCTGGCAAGTATGGTTTCCACAGAGAAGTCTTCTGCAAGACATATCGGAGCTTCATGGTATGCTATTCATTTATTTTCTCGTGCTTATTTTAGGATTCTTTCTTTATCCTGGACTTTTGGGAGTTTGATTATTAAAATGCCTTGAAGTACTCTTTTTTTTTCTGTTAAATCTGCTAAGTGTTTTATAATCTTCTTCTACTAGGATTTTTATATCTTTATGTCTAGGAAGTTCTCAGTTATTTCTTTGAATAAACTTCCTACCCCATCTTTCTCTCTACTTTCTCTTTAAGAGCCAATAACTCTTAGATTTACACTTTTGAGGCTATTTTCTAAATCTTGTAGGTATGCTTTACTTTTCTTAATTATATTTTCTTTTGTCTCCTCTGACTGTATTTTCAAATAAACTGTCTTCAAGCTCACTAATCCCTTCATCTTTTTTTTTTTGTCAATTCTGTAGTTAATAGACTCTGATACTCTGATGCATTTTTTAGTACATCAATTGAATTTTTCCAGTCCAGAATTATCACTTGATTCTTCTGAATTTTTTCAATATCTTTATTTAATTATAATACA
>NW_016853003.1:0-753 GCF_001698545.2 Rhinopithecus bieti | reverse complement strand
TATCCATCCATCCATCCATCCATCCATCCATCCATCCATCCATTCATCCACCCACCCTTCCATCCATCCACCCATCTATCTGTGCATCCACCCATCCATCCGTCCATCCACCCATCTATCCATGCATCCACCCGTCCATCCATCATCCATCCACCTACCCATCCATCCACCCATCCATTCATCCATCCATCCACCCACCCACCCATCCACCCATATCGGGGGAAACCCCACCCCGATATTCAACGTGGGTTCTTTTCTATTTCCCTAAGCATCAGCTGGTCTGAGAAATAAAGGGAAAGAGTAAAAAGAGAGAAATTTTAAAGCTGGGTGTCCGGGGAGACATCACATGTCGGCAGTTTCCGTGATGCTCCCTGAGCTATAAAACCAGCAAGTTTTGTTAGCGATTTTCAAAAGGGCAGGAGTGTATGAATAGGGTGTGGGTCTCAGAGATCACATGCTTCACAAGGTAATAAAATATCACAAAGCAAATGGAGGCAGGGCGAGATCACAGGACCACAGGATGGGGTGAAATTAAAATTGCTAATGAAGTTTCAGGCACACTTTGTCATTGATGACATCAGGAGACAGGGTTTGAGAGCAGACAACCTGTCTGATCAAAATTTATTAGGCGGGAATTTCCTTGTCCTAAGAAGCCTGGGAGCACTACAGGAGACCAAGGCTTATTTCATCCCTTCGCTTTCAACCATGAAAGACAGCCGCCCCAAAGGGGCCATTTCAGGGGCCTAACCTCAG
>NW_016853002.1:0-971 GCF_001698545.2 Rhinopithecus bieti | reverse complement strand
AGATGGCGTCTGGCTCTGTCGCCAGGCTGGATTGCAGTGGCGTGATCTCCACACACTGCAACCTCTGCCTCCTGGGTTCAAGCAACTCTCCTGACTCAGCCTCCCCAGTAGCTGGGATTACAGGCGCCCGCCACCACGTCCAGCTAATTTTTGTATTTTGAGTAGAGACAGGGATTTCACCATGTTGGCCAGGCTGGTCTTGAACTCCTGATCTCAGGTGATCCACCCCCTTGGCATCCCAAAGTGCTGGGATTACAGGTGTGAGCCGCCACGTCCAGCCGAGAGCACCTTTTTTTCTAATGAGGTGACTCTTGGTGGGCTCCTAATGGGGGCTGATCACCAGCAAGACCCAGTCAGTATGAGAAGCGTGGAACCTGTAGCCCCATCCCACTCCACATCTTTCCAGAAGAAGAGGGAATTGGAGCTGGAATTACTAATCTATCCTACTTATATGCTGAAGTCTCCATAAAAATCCCTAAAGTATGGGGGTGGGAGAGGTTCTGTGCAGGGTCTAGCCCTACAGGGCCTCGTGGATCTTATCTTTGTGTGTGGAGACGAGAAAGAAAGACACAAGACTAAGAGAGAGTATGAAAGGCAGCTGGGCCCAGGCGGCCACTACTACCAGTGCTCAGAGTCCAGTAGTGGCCTCGAATGCCTGGACGCGCTGCTATTTATTGTATACAAGGCAAGGGGGCAGGGTAAGGAGCGTGAGTCATCTCAAATGATTGATAAGGTCAAGCAAATCGCGTTTCCATGTGACAGGGGGCCTTTCCCTTTGTGGTAGACGAAGCAGAGAGGGAGGACAGCATAAGTCAGCATTTTTTCTTTGCACTTATCAGAGAGATCAGACATTAATATTTTCACTAATTCTGCTACTGCTATCTTCTAGGAACTTTTTTTTTTTTTCTTTTTGAGACGGAGTCTCGCTCTGTGGCCTGGGCTGGAGTGCAGTGGCCGGATCTCAGCTCACT
>NW_016853001.1:0-622 GCF_001698545.2 Rhinopithecus bieti | reverse complement strand
TGGGTGGGTGGGTGGGAGGTGGGGCACAAGCTAGTCTTTTGCACCCTGAACAAACCTCTCCAGGGTGAGCTAGGCCAGGAAGTCCTTGCATCCTCCTGCCCCTAGCCCTGGAGAGAGCAACAAACAACAGGATACAGGAAGTTTAGAAAACTGCCTTTATTCTATTAGTAGTTGGAAAAATTAACTGGTACAGAAAAAAAGTTTAGTCAGCTGGAGAGAAGAGACTGAGTGCCACCCATGAGAACTGGTGGCTCCTCTGGGAGGGAACCTGGATACAGTGAGGAGAAGAGCACTGTGAATTAGAGCCAGATGCTGAAGTCCAGGTGAGACAGGTTATGCCACCTTCCAAAGTGTCTAATTGCCTCAGGCGTGAAACCAATTCCTATTTACTTAGCCCAGCTCCAGATAGGGGTACTGAGATACATGGGGCCGAAAAGGGGTAATATGGCCATCTTTTATCAGAAAAAGTGACAAAACGGGAATTTAAAAAATGAATTTTCCATCTGACTTTATTTCCAAATACACTTTCTTTTTTAAAAAAACCAATACACTTTCTTTGGGGATGACAAATATCAGTATTAGGAAATCCAATTATACAAAAAATACTACATCTAGTCTGGAG
>NW_016853000.1:0-846 GCF_001698545.2 Rhinopithecus bieti | reverse complement strand
AAGCCTTGTGGCAGTACAACCCAGGTAATTTGCTGAGCCTGATGGGTGTCAGGGTCAGTCCGAGTGAAAGTGAAGAGAGGCTGCGATGAAGGGTGCAAAGGAATAGTAAAGAAAGCATCTTTGAGATCCAGAACAGAATAATGGCTTGTGGAGGGAGGTATTGAGGATAGGAGAGTATATGGGTTTGGCACCACACGGTGGATAGGCAAGACAATTTGGTTGATAAGGTGCAGATCCTGAACTAACCTGTAAGGCTTGTCTGGGTCTAGGACAGGTAAAATGGGGAATTGTAAGGAGAGTTTATATGTTTTAGAAGCCCATGCTGTAGCAGGTGAGTGAGAATAGGCTTTAATCCTTTGAAAGCCTGCTGTGGGATGGGATATTGGCATTGAGCAGGGTAAGGGTGATTAGGTTTTAATGGGATGGTAATGGGAATGTGATCGGTTGCCAGGGAGGGAGTAGAGATGTCCTATACCTGTGGGTTCAGGTGGGGGGATACAAGAGGAAGATGAAAAGGAGGCTTTGGGTTGGGAAGAAGAGTGGCATTGAGATGTGGCTATAGCCCAGGAATAGTCAGGGAAGCAGATAATTTGGTTAAAATGTCTCGGCCTAATAAGGGAACTGGGCAGGTGGGGATAACTAAAAAAGAGTGCATAAAAGAATGTTATCCAAGTTGGCACCAGAGTTGGGGAGTTTTAAGAGGTTTAGAAACTTGGACGTCAATACCCACAACAGTTATCGGGGCAAAGGAAACAGGCCCTTTGAAAAGAATGTAATGTGGAGTGGGTAGCCTCCGTATTGATTAAGAAGGGGACGGACTTACCCTCCACTGTGAGAATTACCCGG
>NW_016852999.1:0-842 GCF_001698545.2 Rhinopithecus bieti | reverse complement strand
AACAGAGTCACTCTGTCACCCAGGCTGGAGTGCAGTGGCGTGATCTCAGCTCACCATAACCTCCACCTCCTGGGTTCAAGTGATTCTCCTGCCTCAGCCTCCTAAGTGGCTGGGATTACAGGTGTGCCACCACCCAGGGCTATTTTTTGTATTTTTAGTAGATATGGGTTTCACCATATTGGCCAGGCTGATCTTGAACTCCAGACTTCAGGTGATCCACCCACCTCGGCCTCCCAAAGTGCAGGGATTACAGGCATGAGCTACCGTGCCCTACCGAAATCCACTATTTTAGCTCCCATATATGAATGAGAACATGCAATATTTGTCTATCTGTGCCTAGTTTATTTCACTTAATAAACTCCAGTTCCACCCATGTTGCTGCAAATGACAGGATTTTATTCTTTCCGTGGCTAAATGATGTTCCATTGTTTATACATACCACATTTTCTTTATTCATTCATCTGTTGATGAAGGACATTTAAGTTGATTCCATATCTTGGCTATTGTGAATAGTGCTGTAATAAATGTGAAAATGCAGACATCTCTTAAACATACTGATTTCCTTTTATTTGGATATATACCCAGCGGTAGGGTTGCTAGATCATATGATAGTTCTATTTTTAACTTTTGAGGAAACTCCATACTGTTTTTCATAGTGGCAATACTAATACTAATTTACATCCCCACCAACAGTGTCCACATCCTCACCAGCATGTTATTGTCGTTTTGATAATAGCCATTTTAGCTGGAGTGTGATGACATCTCATTTTGTTTTGATTTGCATTTTCTTTGCAGATGACATAATCTTTTTTTTTTTTTTTTTTTTTTTTTTTTTGAGACAG